>NW_010296219.1:0-8728 GCF_000700745.2 Antrostomus carolinensis | reverse complement strand
AAAAATAAATAAATTATGTATATATATATATATATATAACCAAGCCTTGTGATCTTGTTAAAACTGAGCTTTGTACCAGTCGTGACATCTCGACTCCTACGACACAACGATTGCAATCCTCCTGTTTCGGTCTAGAACCTTTGCTACTCCATCCATTCTTTTTTTTTTTCCTTTAATTTCTGTTGCTATAATAACAGAGTTGAGCACAATCACATTCAAGGAGACTGTCCAGATGTGAGTTCTGATGTATGTCACACCTGAGCACAACAGCAGTTCCCTATCAAGAAGGTGACAGCCCTCAGCCCTCGCAATCAGGTATCTCCGTGTCTTTTTCAACTTGCTTTTACACGTTTTGCACCTTTCAATTTTTAAGCAAATGTACTCTAAAATTAACAGCTAAATAGCAACGAGAATTTACTCAACACAGCTTGAATAGATGGCACTGCCTTCCCTTTGGGAATAAACACTCTTCTGCTACCATGGCGCCTTCACCATTTGAAATCTTTCTATTCTTTGCCTTCCTGTGGTCACAATTCAGAATGCAGGATTTTAAGGTTAGTTTTGAAAGGTGCAATTACTTGAAAATAAGTTTTCCTCTACCACTTTTCCACCTGAGAAGATACATGCAGCTTATTCTAACCTATGGGCTTGAAAAAAACCTGTTTTCCATGTTAACATAAGAATGCAGGTGTTTTATGTTTGTAAAAAACTGATAAATTAGGATTTTTCTTTTAAGAAAAAACATCCAGAGTCCTTTTCTGACAGGCAAGCCTATACAAACATTTTAATTTAAAAGAAAAGTGTTGATTTTTTTTTTAATTAAATATGCATTAATGAAAATCCCTGAGCAGCAGAGGGCAGTGCTTATATACAGAATGTACAGAATCTTGTCACAAGCCAATGTGGTTCTTTCTTTTTTGTCTGAAATGAATTTAGATGTAATTGAACGTTATCATCTGCTCCACAGATCTTATTCTTTATAAGTCTCTATTGATTTTTGAAGAATATAGCCTAAAAATATAAAATATAGAGTTAACAAAATCACTCTTAACAGAGGCTGTTTGGGGATTCTGCTGATGGCTTGTGGCAAATCAGCTGTTGACAGGTAAGAATGATTGATTGTTCTGATCTTGTGAAGCATTTCACAAGCAATGACCTCATCTTGTACTGCTTGTAACCACCTTGCTTCTCAAACGTGATCTCAGGAGGTGCTGGGAATGCAGTAGGCTCCTTGCTTTGTCTTCCTCATGGCCATGCCTTGACCTCATCAGCAGCCTGCAAGCAACTCTCAGGGATGATTTCATGAAATGCTTAAAAAAATAAATCTGCTGATGGACCATAGTGTTGTAGTAAAAGTGAATTGAATTGCCAACCTGTACAATTCCACTTGTTCCAAGGGATCCCCCAGGGTGACTGTTAAAAAGGGAGAAGATGTGTAAAAGCTCAGAGGAGCTGAAAGGCAGCTTCTAAGTTAATTTACAAAATGTGACTGATTCTGGCAGTGATTATTAGAGGGGGTTTTTTTTGTTTACATAACATGTAAAGCTCTTGGAAAATGTGACTGATTCTGGCAGTGATTATTAGGGGTTTTTTTGTTTACATAACATTCTTTCCTCATGCAAGCTTCAAGACAGGTTTAAGGTTGGTTTTCTGTGGGGATACACTCATGTGGCCGCAGAGGGAATGTTTCACCAACAAAGGAAAGCTCAGAAGGACTAGTGAGGTGACTGTAGCAGATGAAGTGACACCAAATCTGGTGCTGAGAGCAATTAAAAATAAGTCACCACGGATAAATGATGGCGTTTTATTTTAGCATATCAAAATTCTGAAAGCAAATAACATATTCAGAAATGTGTTGTATGCAACTAATATTGATTTATAATTTTTTTTAGCAATTCCTATGCATTTTTAGTTCCTTTTCAGAGAATTAAGATGTCCTACTGCACTTCTGAATGCTTCTTAAAACAAAATGTGATGAACTAATGACAAACAAATGTAGGAATCAGTAAGCATCAACCAGGAGTCCAGATCAGTGATAACAAGCAACAGTAGGAGAAATGTAGTAACTTCCACATTGCTGAGCTCGTTCCAAGCATATCTGGAAACCAATATTACACAGTGATTAGAAACACTCTAAGAAGAAAGGAACATAAACATCATTAATCAAGAAGATGTTTGCTAATATCAGCTTGATTTGGAAGGAAAGCAATCAATAAATACAAGGGCCAGAGTACAGACAGAGACAGCATGATAAAGAGCTCAAAAAGGCTGAAGTGACTGGAGCTCCTGGAAAAACTCCAGCAGAGTTGAGCATCTCTAACCTCGAGGTTCTACACAGCTGTAAGGGGATGAAGCTCTTCTGTGTGGTTTAGCTCAAGGAAGACTATTGTGCTTTCATCAATAATTTAAGAGTTAATAAAAAATTCCTGAGGAAAGAGGCTCTTATAACAGGGGAAAAAAGGTATCAGTTTGTATTATTGAGGAAGCAAAGAGGCTGGGAACATGAATAGAGATGCCATAGCTTGCCACTGCCACTGATGTCTAAGGGGGCTGGACATCAAGGAAATTTATGGCACAATTCCTGTTCCCCCTTGCTCAGAACCACTGTTAACCACCCTGTGAAGAAAAGGATCCATTTTTCAGAGTAAAACGTTCAGAGCTTGTGATACAAGTGTTTTCCAGCCTGAAGCAGAGTAGTCAAAAATCATTAAATTTGTAGCTGTAGGTGACTGCTTCTGTTCTTCCATTTAAGTCTTTGCTTTTCTTCTTCTGGCTGCTTCTTCCTTGCCTGTTGTCCTTCATCTTCCTTCACACTAAACTGCCAGCTGGTACCATCCTGCAGCAATACACCAGGGTGCCTGTCTGTTCTTCCACAGAGGGACCAAAGCACGTTGCTGTCTGTTGACACAAAACTCGAAGGCATCTAGAAAACAAACCCACTGTGGACAGGCAGCGTGATCCAACCCAGTGAACAGTGACAGGACACACTGAAAACTGACTGGTGACACCAGAGCCAAACACAAAGTCATCCCCTTAGGGCAAAGCTCAGAGTCTCACTTTGGATTTTTCAATAATAAAGGAGAACAAATTTAACACATTCTTATTCTTATTCTTATTCTTATTCTTATTCTTATTCTTATTCTTATTCTTAATAATAATAATAATAATAATAATAATAATAATTTTTATTCCTCCAAACATTAACAATCATTAATTCAGGAATCCTGAAAAATGTTGATATAAATACCCACAGTATAAATTTATACTGCCAGAATTAATGCACAGCCAAGTAACAGATATATGTTTGGTGAAGTGTTTTCCTAAGGATTCAAACCTTTCCATCTCCTCCCCAATTCTTTCTTCTGGCCTCCACTACCATAGCATCTGATTGCCTCAAAACTTTATGTATTGCAATAGTTAGGAAGAGCTAAAATGTAGCTTGCAACATGACTCATTAAAGTGGTTTGAATCAAATACTATTAATATACCAGCCCACAGGAGCAGAACTCTGTACATATCAAAAGAAAAAAACTGCAAAGCACAGCGGAGACTCAAAAAATGGATAGAGGAACTGACCTTAAAATCCTACTGAGATGTGAAAGAAAAGCAAACTAACATGCAAGTTCCTCCCAACAAGGAAAATTAAAGTGGTTTTGCCACAAGCAATTACTATGTTTTATATTGTTTCATAACTTGGTGATTTCAGTGTCCAGTTTATTATAAAGAATATGGCTGCTATAAAAGACAGAGTGGTTTGAAAACTGTTCAATGCCTTTTTTAAAGGTAACTGCTTGTAGAAAACAGTTTAATTTTTATTTTTCTAAATGGCTTTTGGAGCTGAAAAAATTCAGTCTTTTTCAAGGGTTTTTTTTTTCTCTTTATTTGGTTTTCTACTCCTTTTTGCCTTTGCCAGTGAACACAAAACATCCTGGGGAGAAAAAAGGAACCAAAATAACCAAAACCCACGCATTATTTCTTTTTTTTATTTCCCCAAAAATTCTGAATACTTAAAAAAATCTGTAAAAATGCAATGCTGCCCCAAACTGAATGAACTATTTTCAGTTTTCAGCAGATCATCGTGATCTCAAAAAAGCAAGCACAGTGTTTAGAGGGCTGAGCAGCAGCAGAGAGATTAGGAATATGAATTACAGTTCCAGGAGAGAACTGGATGGTTAAATCCAGTTCCCACAGTGAGCTTGGAAAACATGAATTATATTCCCTTTCTTCCTCCCTTTCTGAGTAGCATCTGCCTTGTTTCCCCAAAGATCAGTTGTGCTTCTCCTTCCTCTCTGTTCCTGCCTCTCCCTGATTCCAGTCATTTCCTGATTCCTTCTGATTCTGACATGGAGGTGCCTCACACTTGTACTCTATTCCCTGTTCTCCTGCACAGGAACAGGAGACACGTAGCCTCATGTAAACTGGGTGGCATTGCTACTCCAAATTGTTCATAAATAAAACTACCAAATCTTCAGAAGAGATTGCTGTCAGCTTGGGACTAATGTACGTTCCACCATTCAGCCATTAATTATCTTTAAAGAAGGATTTGTCAGGCATTGTTATGAGTCTAACGGAGCTCATCTTACTTTTTAACTGGTGGAAAATCAGCCATCAAGGAACACGGAACATCTGATTTTCCAATTAAATTCTGCTACAGTTTGGAACGTGGTTTTTTTTTGCAGAGACATGTGCCTAGCTGCCTGAATATTGCCTGGACAACAGGCAGAAAGATCTGTTCTTGAGCTATCCACACTAGCAATCATGTTTTTCTCCATGCAAATTGGCTCAGAATAGGTTTATTTTGTCCCTGTATCAATAATCAACAGCAAGATTGAAAGATGAGGAAGAAAGACAACAGACCAACCTGAAGGACACTGCAAAAACCTGAAGTGAAAGATGGGTGACTGTCTTCTAACAAGTAAACAAAGAGAATGAGCTTATAATTGATTGGAAACTACAGGACAACCACAACAAAGAGCTGCCAATGATGAAGGTCAAGAGGGAGACGCGGGCGAGTCGGCACGGTCAGTCATTGCTCACTCGAGCTTTTCAACGACGTTGTCTTGCAAAGAACAACACGTGCGATGACGATGATGTCAGATGGTATCTGTTCACAGGCCACACTCTTTGCATATGATTTCTCTTCTCATGTTTTCACAATGTGTCAGTAACGTGAAAAACAGGAGAGAAGAACAGATACTATTTCTCTGTGAGTCTGCTTTTATTTTTGCACCCTAAAATGATGGAAATTCCATGTTGGGTCCTTGCTTTGGTTACATTCCTTGAGGGTGCAGGTTGCAGGAGGGAGATGATTCCAGCATGGCAATGTTTGATTTGATTCCTCTGCTCATAGCAGATAGGGCTGCAGAAAAGCCTTGTAAAATCTAAATTTGAGGGGGAAAAAAAAAAAGTCTTCTGTAATTTACATATGAACTCTTCTGAGATTTCAGAGAGTGTTAGTAAAGGAATAAAAAGATATCTTTAACTTTTTCTTGTACTAGAAGAACATACCACCGTGTTTCTCTCAACAAAGCCAAAACCAAAGAAAAACCAGTATTACCCCCTAGGTTACAGTGTTACACTCCAAGAGTATCCTGAGTTGATGTAATTCTGAATATTGCCTCTTACCTATATGCTTCAACTGAGACTTCTTGTTTTACTGGTTTGGGATTTTTAGAAGATTGCATACTTCTCCATGGATAGGAAAAGATCATTCTTAAAGTTACCGGGAAGAAGCAATAACTCACATTTTCCTAATGCAAAAGGGAAAAAAAACACTGTTCCCACAAACATGGACTTTGGCACGTACATGTCTGTGTATATGTAGATATATAGATACATGTCTGTGTATATGTAGATATATAGATACATGTCTGTGTATATGTAGATATATAGATCCATGCCTGACATGCTGTGTCTTTGAATTTAAAGTACCAGGTATAGCCTAATAGCTGTAGTCCTCTGTACCTTAGGATTCTGAAGCAAATACAGTTCTAACATGCTGCCTACAGACACTCATGGCTCGGATGATTCATAGTCACATAGTTTCTATATCAAGCCTAGTGAACATACACAATCACATGGACTTCAGAGCAGTGCCCATCACCCAAGCAGCCAGAACAAGCCTTTCCCTATTCCCCCCACACTGATGTTCCACTCTCCAGCCAGGCTGCTGAGTTTTTTCCTCACATTTGTTTTTGAAGCACTGCTCTTTAGATAGCCTTTCCAGACTCCCAAAAGCACTGACTTACTGACTTTGTCCACAGCTATACCATATAGAGAAGAATTAACATAAAACATGCTAATTATTACTCACTACCTAAACCAGAAGCATCTACAGGTGCCGAGGATTAATGCAATACTCCTCCTTCCTTATCTCTGGATGACTGATTAGAAAATAGACAAAAGAAAGCGGACTATTCATTTCAGATATTTTATTAGAATAGTAAATAGAAACTCAAACTAACAATTTCCAAACAAGAACACAGAGAAGACTCTGGTTTTAACAGCATCTAATGGAAATTATGATTGCATTATTTAGTATCTTTCAGGAGGACTAGAATTTGCTGCTTTTACCTGCAAAATTAAGCACGGAGATGTTACAAGTAAGACTTTGTAACGTCTGGAACTAGTGTCTGGTGTGGCAGAGTCTTCACTACTTTGAGCAGAGCTGTAGCTACTTGTGAACCCAGCACTGAGAATGGATACAAGCATCACACGAGTTGGAACTAGGCCCAGTTGAGGCCCCAAGTTATGACCACAGGTAATAACACAATATATTATACACATATTGAAAGCCTAATTTTGATTAATCTCTCTCTCAAATATGCTCATATCTGGAAATTGTAAACTTTTGTGTAAATGTTCGTGTCAAGAAATGTACAGAAAAGGTTTGTTCAAAGCCAAAAGAGACTTACCAAACTAAATCTGTGCAAATATTTTGATACCTTCAAGAAAAATACAAGTTTCTGGCCAATTTAAGGACCATTACGTCCATTCTCCAAACAGAAGTCAGACACCTATGTAACATGTTAAAAGATAATCTCAGTGACGTATTGTTAATCAATGAAAATTCTTTGTTACAAATCCTTTTACTGCCTCAGTTTCCAAAGAATTCAAAGGAAATTATATTCTACAAATCTCATTAGTTGCTATCATCTGGCACCAGCGTTGTTTAGAAGCACTGCAATGGTACTTTGTTTTGTTGTGGCATAAGAGGCTCCCAGTCCACAATACTCTGGTCAGGCACTGAGTGAATCATCATTTATGATGCTTGTAAGTCAGTGGACAATAAGGCCTCTGGGTGTTATCATAATACAAGTATTAAGAAAGAAAAACAATGTTGATTTCTGTTTCCTCACAAAAGATTTATTATTTGTCATCAGAACTCGAACAGATTTCAGGAAGATTGTCACATAATCAGTATACAGAATATATGATAAACTGCAGGATCTTGGGGAGGGCAGGACCTGCCCTTTTGTTCTGTGCAGCACCTCCAAACTGTATCTTGACCAAAGGAACATAAGCAGGACCTAAAAAATATCAAGAAACAGGAATAGTTCTGGTCATTAGATATTCCACCCATTTAGAAAACAAAGCAAAACAAAACAAAAAATCCAAAACAGAATCCCAAAATTGCCTTAATTGGAAAAGATCTTAAAGCTCATCAGGTCCAACCATGAACCCAACACTGACAAGTCCCCGACTAACCCATGTCCCTCAGCACTATGTCTACATGACTCTTCAATCCCTCCAGGGATGGGGACTCCACCACTGCCCTGGGCAACCCCTTCCAATGCCTCAGAACCCTTTCAGCAAAGAAATTCTTCCTCACATCCCATCTCAACTGCCCTGGCCACAACTGGAGGCCATTACCTCTTGTCCTGTCCCTTGTTCCTTGGTTGGACAGACCCACCCCCACCTCTCTCCACCCTCCTCCAAGGGACTTGCACAGAGCCACAAGGTCTCCCCTCAGCCTCCTTTTCTCCAGGCTCAACAACCCCAGTTCCCTCAGCTGGGAACTCATCACACTTGTGCTCCAGACCCTTCCCCAGCTCCGCTGCCCTTCTCTGGACACGCTCCAGCACCTCCATGTCCTTCTTGGAGTCAGGGACCCAAAACTGAACCCAGGACTGGAGGTGCAGCCTCACCAGTACTGGGTACAGGGGTAACACAACCCACTATGTACCAGAAGCAGAAATACAGCCATTAATGAGGTAGACCTCAAGTACTAGAAACAAAAGGACATTGCTTTGATTTAATCTGCTTTCTCTCCTTAAACCAGCCCTCTTTTAAAAATTATATATTCAATTTTGGCATAAATCAGCAGTGAAGGATTAAAACTCAGGTGAGTGATTCAACAGCTCAAGAGTTGGACTCGATGATCTTTGTGGGTCCATTGCAACTCACAACACCCTGTGATTCTGTGATTAACAGCGCTTCATCCATGGGGGAATGGACTGGATGATCCTTCCAGGTCCCTTCAGATCCCTGACATTCTGTGTAAGGTTCTGTGATTCCCTCAGCTTCCTTGGGAAGGGCACGCAGGTAAATGACAAGTCTCCTTGACAACCACCAGCGCTTGGCCCTGCCCAAATCAACTAAAGGGGCCAACATTTCACCCAGGTTCTGCAAAGAACCAGCAGCTGGAAGGAAAATAAATTGGATTAACTTGCTAGAACCCCGCGGTGCCGCCAGCAGTCAGTCAGGCTGGCCGCGACCTGCTGCCAGG
>NW_010296218.1:0-5353 GCF_000700745.2 Antrostomus carolinensis | reverse complement strand
TGACGGGGCCCTTTCCATCCTCTGCTATCACCACCAGTTAAACACCAGCCACCTCCACCGCTTCTCCCACCCTGTTTACACAGCTCTGCCCCACTCCACTCAACGCCACATGGTTGTTGTCACCATAGCAAAGCGCTACATGTTTGTGTGGTTACCCGAGTGCTTCCCACCACTGTTTGAATCCTCCTCTTTAGACACAATGCTGTGCAAGGTCTTTATTGTTGTGCTGCGGAATCTACGCCGCGGATTTTCCTTGTGAGACGTGGGCAGCTGATTTTTCTCTTTGCTCCACTTCTCTGTAGCGTGGATTTCTCTCCTATGCAGTGGGATTGTGAGAATAAATACTTTATCAATTGTGAGGCACTGAAATATCACAGTAGTGGAGGCCATAGAAGTAGCAGGATAGACAAGGAACCAGCAGTGAACTCATTGTAAGTTGGGACCTGATCCTGTAAACACACATCTGAGTCTCCTCCTTTCCATGAGTGATGCCAAGTCTCAAAGCTGGTCCCAGAAGCAGAGTCTTGTGAGTGTGAGCGTGTCATCGACTAGGCCATCCTGGATCCTTTGAGGATTATAAATCATATGTTCTGTGGCTTCAGAGTTTCTTTTAATGTAGCCTCTCCATTTGTTCCCAGTTCCTACACGCTTTGCTCTTGAATGAGTCACCAGAAGCTGCTGCTCATGCACTTTCCCTTGCTTTAAATGTCTGCTTTATTTTAAGAAGCTGAATCTCCGGTTTCTCAGAACCTGAAACTCTTTTTATTTTTTTCAGTTTGACAAGTGGACAGATGGTCAGAAGAGGAGGATCCTGGTGGACCTGTTGGAACGCTGCTCCCTTTCACAGCAGAAATTCTGTGCCAAGCACCTACAGGATCGAGTCCCCACCGAGGCTTTAGATTTTACCACAAGGCTCCCTAGAGTCCTGTCTTTATACATCTTTTCCTTCCTGGACCCACGGAGTCTCTGTCGATGTGCACAGGTAAAAAAAAAGCCAACAGGTACTTAAGGTTCAGAGATTCAGGCCAAGTGAGTTAAAAAAAGAGGAAGCAGCACTAATTTTCAGCAAAGACATACCAGTGTTGTTCTTCATAATGCAAGGATGTCTTCTGACTCGGCAGCCTGGTGCCAAATGCTTAGTGATGCTTGTATGAGACTGACTGCAGCACTTCCACAGATCCTAAATTAAGCCAGTTTGGCCCACAGTTACAAAAGTGAAGAGTAATTTTAGATGCTCGGCTCTAAGGCATTTAAAATGTGGCATTTTACATGATTGATGCTTCCCAAGAAGGAGGCCTGGTACTTTTCTGAAATCACAGAATCATAGAATCACAGAATCACAGAATCATGTTGGGGATTGGAAGGGACCTCGAAAGATCATCCAGTCCAATCCCCCTGCCAGAGCAGGAACCTAAATGAGATCACACAGGAAGGCATCCAGGTGGGTCTTGAATGTCTCCAGAGAAGGAGACTCCACACCCTCCCTGGGCAGCCTGTCCCAGGGCTCTGGCACCCTCACTGGAAAGAAATTTCTTCTCAAGTTTAAGCAGAACCTCCTGTGTTCCAGCTCACACCCATTGCCCCTTGTCCTACCATTGGGCATCACTGAGAAGAGTCTGGCTCCATCCTCCTGACATTCACCCTTTACATATTTATAAACATTAATTAGGTCAAACTGTGTTCTTTTAAAGTACCTTTCACTGTGTGCAGAATCATTACTTGCTTTGAAAAGTACTGGCTTGTGCTAGTTGCAAAGAACTGCACACGATGCTTGCAGAAAACCAGATCCTTTAAAATGCTTGAGGGTAAAGTGTTGGATGTGGAGAAGCAGAGAAGGCACAGATGTGCTTTTGAGCACAGTGCCTTGGGCTTCAGTCTTTTGAGCACAGTGGCTAAGACTCCAAAAATATGTTTGCATGAGATAAAGTGCTGTGAGGTGATGCCCAAAGTAGTTCTCAGTAAGTTCAGATATTGGTGACTGCACTAACATACTACTCCATAAAATTCTATGAATATATCAAAATCTGAGCTTGTTTAAAGCTTCCTCCAGTAACTTTCTCCAGCATTTCATGTTTTATGTGGATGCAACTCACCCTCTTCATTCACAGGCAGGGAGAAGACAGGTTAGGAAATTCCTTACTTTGAAAGAAAGGTCTTTACAGTGCTACTTGTGTCATATCATTAGACAGCTGCTATTATAAGCCAGGCAGTGACAAGAGATGATGTTTGTCCTTAAGGTGGAACAAGCATTGCATGCAAGGTGACTATGTGATGGAGTGGAACAGCAGAACATGAGTGGGGGAAAAAACCATTCAAAATGGATCTATCAGACTTGGAGAGTTCATTGATGCTGTTTTCTCAGTGGAAACAAAGGGTTTATTCCAACTCCTGTATGCTTATTGAGTAGAAGTGCAGGAAGTTACTCCAAACCAGCTGAAAAGAGAAGGCTCCAGGGAGATCTTCTAGCAGCCTTCCAATACCTGAAGGGGGCCTACAAGAAAGCTGGGGAAGGACTTTTCCTAAGGGCAGTTAATGACAAAACAAGGGGAAATGCGTTTAAGCTGAAAGAGGGGAGGTTTAGATGAGATATTAGGAAGAAGTTCTTCACTGTGAGGGTGGTCAGACACTGGAACAGGTTGCCCAAGGAAGTTGTGGCTGCTCCTCCCTGGAAGTGTTGAAGGCCAGGTTGGATGAGGCTTTGAGCAACCTGGTCTAGTGGAAGGTGTCCCTGCTGCTGGCAGGGGGGTTGGGACTGGATGATCTTTAAGGTCCCTTCCAACCCAAACCATTCCATGATTCCATGATTCTATGAAATCTTTCCTCTTGGCCCATGATTTTTGGAATGTTTCACCCTGTGCTGGAGATCAGCTAACACTTAGGTGCTGAGCATCTCATGAAGACCTTGAATGGTTTAAATGGTTTAATGAGAGGTTTAAATGGAGCATAAACAGTGCTGAAGAACTGTACCAGTTTAAGGACATAAAAGAATTACAACCACAGCACAGAATTCTGAAGCTGCAATCTTGGATGCTTGAAATCCCAAGGTTTTCAGCTTACTGGGCATTTGCAGGTGAGCTGGTACTGGAAGTACCTGTCTGAACTGGATCAGCTCTGGATGCTGAAATGCCTGCGTTTTGGCTGGTACATCAACTTCTCTCCAACACCTTTTGAGCAAGGAATTTGGAAGAAACATTACATTGAGATGGTGAAAGAGCTGCATGTCACGAGACCAAAGGTATGTACCTACCACCTAGAGATGTTTGGGGCCAGTGAGAAAACTGGGCTGGTTGGGTTCCTGACCCCTTTGATTCTTGATCTTTGTGTAATCTCCCACTAGGAAAATGGAAGATTCACCATTTTAAATTAGAATCTAAACTTGTGCGTTGCCATGCGCTCTGCTTTCCCATCATCCATCCCTGGCAGGGAGGAAGTGGAAATCTCACTGGTTAGGAAAAGCAATCACCAAGGTCTCACCCTCCTGTCCTTCCAGGGTGTTCTGGAGTAATCCTCTAAATTCCCCTCTCCAGCACTCAAGGTTGTTCCCCTCTCTTTTTCCTGAGTTTATAGAACATATGATAGCTCACCTTAATCTGATAAGCAGAGGTGGGGTACACAGCATCACCCCTGCTGACTTTTCAGAATCAATTTACCTGGTGGAAAGGAAAAAAGTGCCCCTTATGCCTGTTATAGCTCTTGGTGTTGTCTCTTTTTATCCAGTTTTGGGGCCCCCAGCATAAGAATGACATAGATCTACTGGAGCCAGTCCAGAAGAGGTCACAAGGATGATGCAAGGGCTGGAGCAGCTCTGCTGTGAGGACAGGCTGAGAGAGTTGGGGCTGTTCAGCCTGGAGAAGAGAAGGCTCCAGGGAGACCTTCTAGTGGCCTCCCAGTACCTGAAGGGGCTCCAGGAAGGTGGGGAGGGACTTTGGTCAAGGGCAGGGAGTGAGAGAAGAAGGGGTGATGGCTTGAAAGTGGCAGAGGGGAGATGGAGCTGGGATGTGAGGAAGAAATTGTTTGGTGTGAGGGTGGTGAGACAGTGTCCCAGGTTGGCCAGAGAAGCTGTGGCTGCTCCTCCCTGGAAGTGTTTGTGGCCAGGTTGCATGAGGCTTTGAGCAACCTGGTCTAGTGGAAGGTGTCCCTGCTGCTGGCAGGGGGGTTGGGACTGGGTGAGCTTGAAGGTCCCTTCCAACCCAAACCAGTCTGTGATTCTATGATTCTTCAAAGGCAGCAGGGCCGATTTGGGGAGGTGGAGCATTACTCAGCAGCCCTTGCTTTCTCCTGAGATTCCCTGATGCCATGCCTGGTTTGTGGGGCTGCAAGGGTGGGATTCTACCACCCTGAATTCAAAACAGCCCTCGCATTTTAACCAAACTCCCCCATAGACTCTCTCTGTAGTCCTCAGAGAGAAGCCAGTTCATCTCAAAAGCAACTCAGCTCATCTTCATACAGATTTTGGGGACATGGGTGGTGACATGCACTGTCAGGGTGCCTATTTCTGTCCACTGACCATAATGGAGCCTGGAGAGACTAATGTTCAGTTAATACCCAATTCTTAGAAATCTAAAGTCAGGCAAAATAAATCTCATTTTCGTTATAGGCTAAAATTCATTTTTCTCCTTTTAATCTCTCTTATTAGACTCCTTCAAAGGATGAGTTTGTAGTTATCGATGTACAACCGGTAAGAAGCGACACCCCAGAGGCAAAACTTTCTGTGCCAGGAAGGAGAACAAACAAGGAGAAGAAAGAGCTCCCACCATGGCGTTCAGCAGACAGGCATCCCACAGACACCATCCGCTTCAACTACCTCGACAACGACCATCCCATCGAGCAGGCGAGGCAGGCGTAAGTGCTTCATCTCTTCCTTTCTCCTTTTTCTGCCCCACAGGGTATGTCTGTGTCCTTTGCAAGCTCCCTCTGCCTGTGCTCCAAGCTGCGTGGAAGCTTTATAGTTCAGCAACCTGGTTGCAAACCCATTTTGCTGCTTTTCTGGCTTTTCTTGGATTGATCATGGTCTGGTTGTAGTTCTGTGCTGTTTTGTGTCCTTTCAGCGCCGAGCGTGGGCACAGCTTGTTAGTGGCTGTATATAAAATAGGCTGTAACTCCTGGGGATGTGACACAGCTGTAATGGGAAGAATCAGGACAAGACTTTGTTCAGGAGTTTTTAAATAAAGCTGCAAGGTTGAGAGGAATCTCTGGCTTTTTGCACAGAAGAGGTAGAATGAATTAATTGTGATGAAATTGTGATTGATTTGCTTAGGGACATGGTTTAGTCAGGGACTTGTAATAGAATCATCAAATGTCGTGCGTTGGAAGGATGATCCTTCCACAAGGATGCTGGAGTCCAACTCCTGTC
>NW_010296217.1:36563-84823 GCF_000700745.2 Antrostomus carolinensis | reverse complement strand
CCTCCCCCCAGAGGAATTGTTGTAAGATAAAATATTTAGCAGATTGTGTAATATTTATAAAGATGAATATATAAATCAGATTTCTGATAATGAAGCATGGTTACAAATATGCAATTGCCTAGAATCTAATTAAGATTAATGAAAAAAAGAAAATAAACAGATACAAATGTTTGAACTATCATGTGAAAAAATCCATGTAATTTTCCTCCTGCATGATGGGAAAGTAGTTACTACAGCAGGACAGTCAAAATACAATGCAAAACATGCAGATTCACATGAATATTCATAAGCACACACAGGCCTACACAAACACATTGACACACTGTACATCAAAGAACAGCAAAAGCCCTGAAACAGCACTTTGGAAGCACTGTGCCAGAGCCCTTCTGTGTGCTGTATCCACATATGTATTGGTTGTAAATATCCCATGGCTTACTTTGCTCGTTTTGGTTGGCAAACACAGGGCTTAAGTGAAATGATCCACAACTACCCTTGGGTGTCTCTTGTGCTTGCTTTCCTGGGTTTATACAGTATCTTATTTTTCATCCCTAATCTCATTACCTTGCCTTCTCTACAGGGAGCTACACAGGACTCCTATCTGCCAATAAAACAAATCCACCTGTGTTATTTTGACTTTGTTTTTAGCATCTCCTCCAGTGGTTTTTGTGCATATGCGTGATCAAGAAAAATACCAGCATAGGATGAACTGGAAAATACTTCTCAATTGGTATCTGAAGTTACTGCCATAAATCTCTACTGTTTAGAGTCTTTCAAACACGGCTTTTTGTAGCACTTCCAATACTACCTTGCCTCTTCTTGTCTCCAGTCCCATATGATGTGTGATATCGTATCATGGATAGACTGTGCCAGGGATGATTCAGAAGTGTGACATTTGGCCAGTGATGTCCTCTTTTATTCCATTTCTGGAAAGCAGAAAACAGCATGGTGACAGGATTTCTAAAACATTTTTCTAGTAATTCAGGGGTCAAACAGGAGTCACAGAGCAGCTCAGCTGTTTGCTATCTGACTTACAGAAAGTCATCAATATGCAACCTGGAATATTTTTTTCCCCTATATATTATTTGACCTACGTTTTCAGTATAAAACATAAACAAAGACTTTAGTACCTCTTGGAGACTGAGGGAAGGAGACTAACTAATGTTAGGATAAAGTTTGTGGAGCTTTGGGTCCAGATGCTACTCTAGAGATAGGTCCTGGTTTCAGAGTCCATGACTGGAGCTGAAGATACCCACAGCATGATGGCTTTGGAAGCAATATTTGTCTGAGTAGAAAATTGAGGGGAAGGATGAAGTTTACATGTGAATGTTAAATGTTGTTTGAAAATAACATGCATTTGTGGTGACTCCTTGCTGGAAATTGTCTCATGCAGAAGCAACTGAAGGTATGAAGAAGGAGACAGTTTGAAATCCCCTTTTTACTCTTTCATAGGGACATAGACTCCAAAATCCATTAAAAGAGGGAATGTATGCAGAGAAAAAGCTTCAGAGAAATAATTATTTCTGCAGTGTACAGAGTCCCACTGGAGAAATGGGCTAAGCATGTCTCAAAGTATTCTTATATGCAAAGGTTTGATAGTTTGAATGAAAAGATTTGTTACTGAGAAATGTGTTTGATTTTTTAATAAAAGGGAGGCTTCTCATTTAGTTTTATTATTAGTTCAAAGAGCCAAACAGTTAGGCTTCCTCTTCAACCTCCTTTGTTTCCTTGCTTTCCATCCCTTCCTTTTTTTCATTTCTTATCTTTGTAATTTTGTCAGAGCTGGAGTAGTTTAAAAAGAAAACGAGTCTCTCCATTTGGAGGGAGAAAAAAAAGAGAAGCAGGAAGGAGAGACTTGATCATTGTTTTTCACTTCAAAACCTGCTTCAATTTTTTTAACATAAAAATGAAAATTTCATTCAAATGGAAATGTACCATTCAAAAATTTGGGGAAACGAGGCAGATTTTTTTTTCCTCCTTTATTCTATAACATTTATTTTACTGTCTCCATAATGCATATCATCATGCTAGAAGTCTCTGCCATTTAGCCTACTAATAGCAGTGGACTCAAAACCCTTTTATCAGATAGTGGATTCAGCCTTGTATCACCAAAGTGACTGGAGATTTGTCAGCATCAGTTTAGCATGCTGGCTTGATCAGGTGAGGCTGTAGAGATTCCCATTGCTGCTCTGCATTATCTTTCATGTCTTGCAATTTGTGCTATTCATACAAATTGCTCCCAATGACAGTATTCAAAGCCAAATTTAAACATACCACTAAACCATGGGAACATAGCACATAACAAGCTACAATGAAATCCAAGAAGTATTGGATCATATGATCAACTCTGGCTCACAAATACCTAACGAATGGTAAATGCAGTTCAGCTCAGCTAAATGTTGAATAATGAGCTCAGAAACAATGATGAAAGAAAGCTGATCTAATGAAAGGATTGCAGCACAGTAAGTGAGGAATAAATGTGGGAGTTATTAAAGACATGTCTCCTTAAAACTTTGGAGCAACAATTTAGGCTTGCTGCAAAGGAACAGCTTAAGCAAAAGAAATATGCAGCCAGAAGAAAGCAAGCTGTAGGATAGAAGATGTGTTTACTTAGACTTCTTCAGTGGTGAACTGAGATGATTTCCCTTCACAGACTGGAAAAATTACTCTAGGGTGAGGCATAGGTTAATCTCATATTTTACTTCACAATTTTTATCTAAATCAATAGGGAAAAGGGGAGCTGTCAGTCAGATTAATGAAGAGTTATAACACCTTCCTTGGGAGGGAGAGTAGAATCATCATTAATTGTGGGCTAAGTGGGTCTCAAGGTAGCTCGTAACCCTCCAATTAGCACCACCTATGTGCCTTGTTTGGCATGGGTCAGTGCTCAGTCCTTCCACCCTTGCTCCTAACCCAATTTAGATATAACTCCAGTTATGCCCTTTTCCCCAATAAGTGGTGTGGGCAGTACCTGTGTGTTTCCCATCTTTGGTGCCTGGCCCTCTCCCCCTGGGGAACTTCCTTTTCTGCCTCTCATTCTCCTACCAACACCAAAAAACAGAGGCATGTGTCCAGGTGGGGATGTGCTTCTGGATCTGAAAGCTGAAGCATAGCTCTTCCTTCCAGCATGCAGAAAACCTCCAACAGGGCAGGGATTGGTCTCTCACTGGTCATATGGCAGTCTAGAAAAGCTGGGGAAAGGGTAATGAGTTTCCCCACCTGATGACAAGGAAAAAACGTGTTTTGGGGAGGTTAGAGGCTTATACTTCACTCATATCTGAAGTGAAGTAACATGCTCTTGGCAAGGGTTAAACAGACATCAACACAGTAGTACTCGGTTTGTCAGCCCCAATGTTCTCCATAAGCAATTTCTTTAGATGCTTTAAACTGAGAAAAACAAAGGTCTATATTAGTGATCCTTTCTTTCCCTTTCTTTCGCTGCAGCCTCTTGCTTGTCTTGTAAGTAAATGAACTGTGAGCTAAAATGCTGCCCACCTAAAATGTAATTTGCTCTACATGGTGCTGAATGAATAATTTATTGAGCTAACTGTTTTGAGTACAGTATGTCGAAGCACTTGATCAGATATCCTTGACTGCTTGGATGGGTGATAGGGAAAACTGATTCAACCTTTTCCATCAGCTTTTGTGGTGGTATAAACCTAAAAGTAGTGAAACTCAGACCTTCTTGCTCTACATAGTCTCTCATGTGAACCAGGACACAGAGAAAATGACAGTGTTTGGCAAAGAATTTATTCAATCAGTCTTCTGGTAACTTTTTTTAAGACATCCCCCCCCAACCCACCCCGATATAGTTAATACTGCTCTCTGCATGTGAGATTGCAGGTAGCTATTGAATTTTAAAAAAAAAAATGTTGTGCGGAAACTTCTGACATTATTTGATGTGTTATATTTATCAGTGCAGGGACAGCGTTTGTGTCAGTGGTGCCGTGTATTCTAAAATGCATGCCACACCAAAATTATTGATTCTTTCAAGAAGCCCAAATGATTTTTAGCTTCGCCTCAGGCTCTATTAGCAATGTGGAAAATTGAAAAGGGCTCTCAAGAAAAAACGAGTGTGAGATTGAAACTGCAACCGAAGAGCTGTCAAGTGGAGAAGTACTTATGAATTATAATGAGCATGATCTAAAGATGGCATTATCCTTCAGGAGTTTGGTTACATCTTCCCTCCTATCATATGAGTCATAAAGGTCCCTTAGAACAAACAAAACCAAAATAAGAGCAGTTTTAGGAAATGTATTTAGAGGCAGTGCACATTAAATACAGAAGGGATGACAGTATGGTGTGCAGCAGCGACAGGGTTGGAAGAGTGCCAAAGGAAAGCTTCGACCTGTGAGGCTGGCACAGGGGTCCAAGGCACTTTCAGCAGAAATTCTCTTAAATAGTTGCAAAAATGTTATTTCCCCCTGACACACACACACACACACACACACATATACATATGTTTTTTTATGTATGTTGGACATTGCCTCCAAAACACCACAAAACTTTTCACATTATGCTTCTCCATATGTTTATATCACGTAGACTTTTAACTCAGATTCATAATTTGATGGAAGGATAGACCATTTCTGATAGTCTGGCTTTAGTTGTGTATTGAGTTCTGTGTGGCACGCCATCCAGGGTGAAAGGAAACCTATACCTTTCTGAAGGTTTCTGAAATAACTTTCAGAGGGCAGCACACTGAGATACATTAGCATTCACTGGTAATAATATGAAGGAAAATACTATTACTGTGAACTGTGTGACTGGAGTAGGCCACAGCTGGGCCACAGGCCGCTGCTTCCAGGAACTGGCCGTAAATACTACTCAGCAGTATTTCAGGTGGAGGGAATTATTTTTTCCTTCAGGCTGCAGATATTTTTTCCATGTATTCAATTCCCTTTCATACAACTTTTACTTTCCAAAAAAGACCCTACACCCAATCCTAAAGCCTGGCAGTAGATTTAGAAAGCAGATTTTCATTTACCTTGATACCTAGAAGGAACGCACTCACCTTTGACAAAGCAAGTAGATTTTTTTTTTTAATTGCTCCCATGTTCACAGAGCAGATGAGAAATGCAATGAACAGCAGGTTCAAAAGCATTTCTAGGATCAGAAGAATGATTCCATCAGAGCTGTATTTTGGTGTTAATAATATCACTTTCCTGGATATTTTCCAGGTTGTATCTGTTTAGGTTTGCTGCCAAAGGAAACTGTTTGGTTTTACTGTTGTCAGCACTGTGGAGACTGTGTGGATGCAGAAGGGCACACTGGATTTTTCTCAGGTTCCATGCATTTCAGAATATATATACACTAGAAAATTGCTGGCAATGAGCTATATGAAGCAAGAGAGGTCTAGCCCGTTCCAGATTCAAAATCAATATGTGAGCAGGCAGTTAGAAAAATCTTAACTTGCAAGTTATAATGCAATCCACTGAGGAAAAATAAATGCAGAAAAAGGAACAACCTTTACAGCTGCCTTTCTGAATACATATCAAATACTGATCCAGCCTTCTAACATAGTTTAGTATTTCCTCGCCCTGTATAAATGTACACTTCATTCGCAAGTAATACATGACCTCATGAAGCACCCATATTTAGACATCTATAAACTGAATTAATTGAAACGTGATTGATGAAAGCTTGCCCAGAGAGGTGATATTACTAATTAAACTGTGATGCATTAGAAATCTTGCAAATCAGTTTCATTTTACATCATTAAGTATCACAGCCAAAACATCCAGTAGTGACTGAATAGAGCTGAGATTCCTCTATCATCTCTGTTGGCTTTGCTTTTACATGGAAGAGGGATGAGGTCTGGCCATGGATGTTTGCCTGGAAGGGAGACTTGGGAGGGATTGGTGTTCAGTTTTCCCCTGTGCTGTGTTGAGTTATTTGGCACTATTTGGCCACACAAGGGGCAGCAGGTGTACTGAGGAGGGGTCTAGCAAGCTGGTGCAGCTGCTTTCATGTGACCTGTTCTGCCTTGCCTTTCTCTTGAGGGGACAGAACCTCATGTCTCTGTCTGCGTATGTGAACAGAGCAACCTCATGGTGCTCTCTGAGTACACACACAAATACGTGTTGTTATGAAAATAAGTATTTGGGTCTGAATTTTAGAATCAATGTCCCACTAAATGTGAAGAATATGAATTGCTTCCTTTTCTCCTTTGGTTGAAGAGAGTCTTCAATAAAAGAGCTTGTGTTTGCATCTTTCTTGTCAGATGTCTGGCTAGCAGTATTCTCTCTGACAAGTTATAATACTGAAGAAATGTAGCTGAGAACTGGCATTTATCAAATTACCAAAACTTAAACAGAAGCCTTGTTTAAGGAACCTGTTTAGATGATTGAGATCATGTGAATCTTGCTTTAAAAAAAAAAAAATAAAATTATTGTGACTATTTTTAAATTAAAGGCAAGATTCCCACAGACTTGATTACAATGCATGGGTGATAAAATCTTTCATTTTGTTGAGATAAGAAATGCTTTTTAAATACTGCCTACCATCAGCACAGTGTTTCCTCCCTCACATTACTCTTCATCCTCTGTGATGGAGTAAGTTCAGTTGTTCTAAAATACACCATCTCCTTTTCAGAGTGCAATAGGACACCAGTCTCCTATTCAGAAAGTTCAATAAAGCACCTTCTTTAGACATTACATTCTACATTAGGACATAATCTCAAGCTCAGGGAAAAATGAGGTCTTCTTGCCAGGTTGTATCTTTATCGCTTGGGAAGCCTTTATCAGGGTAAATGGATAGTGTGGTAATTACATTTCTGAAACCTTTCCCCAATAGAAAATTATTTTTCCCTGATTAAAACCTGGTTCTCCTGATACAGACTTGGTGCTTGGAAATAATTTTGAAATAGCTGCCAGCAGTTGTATCATTTAATCTTTAATTTTCAGACCACTTTAAATTGCATTCATTGTTAGGACTTTTAAAAATCCTGCTGTGTGGCCTAAAAACAATGAACTTCCAAATCTTGAAGGAGCAATACGAATTATTTTCTTATGATCTGTAAAGTGTGACTTGGCAGCAGTGTTGAAGGCTACTTGTTGTCCTCATTCAGCACTTTGGAGGAGGAAAAAGAAGAGATGACTCTTCCCTGAGCCAGCTGGAGCAAAGGGGAGGAGAGGGTGAAGAACCTGCAGATACAGACATGTACCTGTAAATATCACAGGCCACTAGAAGAGCAGGTCTTAGACTCACAGCCATGCCCTAATGGGAATACAGGCTTTTTCTAGGGACCTAGAGAAGACAGTGAAAAAAATGTTTGTAACATAGAGGTTGCTAAAGTTTTAGTTATGTCCTGGACTGACAACAGACCCAAGGAAACAACCTGTCCATTTAGGACACTTTGGAAACACAGGGAAATTTGTTAGCTACTATCTCTAGGTTTTATTTACTTTAAAAAGTTTTTTTGTTCTAATTTATCTGCAAATAAAAAGTTTTTCAGATTGGAAGCCCATTTGGGATTGTGGAGGTACTTCAGGGAGAAGAGGTGGACACACTGCCATGTCCATCTTTGCTCTTGCCATGGTGGAATCCTATTGGAGTAGCTTTACCAAGGGTGCACATGGAGACCTTGACCTTACATGAATTTAAAAACCTCATGGGCCTATGTATTTGCACAGATTTGTTGTAATCCTCCCCGGAATTCCTGTGTTTTTCATCCTGATGCTATATCTCTTCAGTAGTCAGGATTGAACTCCTGAAGATGGACCCTGCCCTTGTCGGTAGAGACTGGCGCAGAGGGGATGGAAAGACAAACAAAGGGCTAGTGGCACAGGAGTCTGTCCTGGTTGGCGGCTGTCATGCTGCTCCCTGCTAATTTCCTTGTGAAAAAGTTCACACATCATGAAAAACACCATCAGCTATGCTCCAGGGACAACCTTGTCAGTTTGTCTTCTCTGCCAAGGTGAAGCTTGTTCTTTCTAACTGCAGAAATTATTTCAAGATAAAGCTTCTTTTAAGCAGCTTTGTCGCTAATGGGTGTTGAACGTGCATACACCAAGGAATGATTGGAGAAGTACAAAGGGATTTCTCCCGTCAGAATATATTCTGGCTTTTATTTTCAGGTACATTCCCCATGTACTTACCTCTGTTCATACCTATTTTTCATTCACACATCTCCTTTAGTATGAATGAGAACAGTACAATATGAATATTCATAATACAAATAGGTGTAGTCAGAGGTACTATACATAGTTTTTCTCAGTATTAAAGAAAAGTTGAAGCATTATTAGAATTTAAAAGACATTTTAGGTCAGAGTTTAGGCTTTAGGTAGGAGATCAAGGCATTGCATGTGTTGTGATTCAGTGAAATTCACCTAACAAAGTGTATGGGGGAAAACAGTGGGTTGTTAAGATTTCACAGGTCATGGTGTAAGACAAACTCTTACTCGAAGGTCCCTTCAATAACTGATCTTTCCAATGGCTTTCTTTTTAATATCAAGAAAGCAGAATTTCTTCATTCTACACCTGATGTCCCCTGTTGCATTGTAGTTAGTTTCACAGACATTAAATCACACAAATAAAATTCTTTAGATTTCCAATGTGAACTAAAGGTTCTGCTGCAATGTGAACTACTAACATGGGCAAAAGTTCTCATTAATATAAAGCCCAGCATGCTCCGAGCCCTGCTCTTAGCCTTTGCTTTTGCAGCTATATGAGGAAATTTTTAATTCAGAATAAATAAATAAAATGCAAGGGCAAGAAGATATTTAGTGCATACTTTTAGCTTAATGAGATTTAAAATCTTTGATCCAGTAGTCTTAAAACACAAAGGGAACAAAGGGCACTAGAGGACGCTGATGACAACAGATGTCATGCTTTGATGCCCTTGCTCTTGAGACTGTTTTCTACCACCTTATCAATATCCCGCATTTCAAAACATAATGGGAAAATGAAGGGGGAAAAATGTCCATGTTAAATTTTTGCTAATTTGTAAAGGCCAATGCCTAACTAATGTACATTTCTCAGTACAATGCTTCAGCAAGTTCATGGGGCTGTTCATTCAAAAGGCTCATTAGGGACCTAATCCATCTCTCATGCTGCTGTTGTAATGAAAGTAAGAATTACAAGGACAAAGATTTTCTTCATTTAGGGGAAAGAGGTGCAGAGCTATTAAAACTCTCACCATCCTAATTAAATTCTGGAAAAAATATGGGTAGAATCTTCATGGCATTTACATTAATTGCACTTAGGCTGTGGTTAGTAATAATAGTTTCATAAATGCAAAAGTAGTTTTGGAGCAATATATAGGAAGCTTCCATTAGATGGATGGCTACTTCATTATATTTATTCATTTATTTATTTATTATCTAGTTAACCATAAAATGAATCCTACAATGATGGCACATATACAAATGTTGACTTTATGCAAGTTCACTGGTATTTTACACAATACAGAATTTAAGTTTAATTTCTCCCTCCTCCTCCCCCCCCCCCCCCCCTTTTTTGTGTGTGTGTGGAAAAAAATAACCTTCTGAAGTGAAACAATGAGACGTACGGAAGGAAAAAACTATCTTCAGTATGAAGCTTGTAGTTATAGAGCAATTTTTTTTTCCTTCCTGTCAAACGGTATTATGACAGCAGCAAATGTCATGAAAACATAAAATTCCTGCTTTTACGTATCAAGTTTTGCTTCAGTGTCTGCATTTGGGGGCTTCGTATGTCGACTAGTAAGGGCTTTTCAAGAATACATCTGGGTTCCTCTGGACAAATGGGAGTGATTTATGAAGGAAGCTTTAAAATGTTAACTACATATTTCATACATTACAGGTGGGTGTGAGCTGCCTCTTGATGGAGGTGGGAAGCATACTTAGTCTTTATTGCCCATTTGACATATTCACATTATCACACAGATATTAACTAATCATTTCCGTAACTGTAAGGTAAATTAATAAGTGTTGTTAATCCCATTTTTATACAGGAGGAAATGAATGAATTGCCTTGACATTTGTCAAAAAAGAGGGGCAGAACCAGGAACAGAGTCTCAATTATTACTCGCACATAACCTCTTATCAGTTTTTTCAGTTCATCTAATGTACTGAACATTCAGAAGGTAAACAACTGTGCCAGCTGGAGACATTGGCACCTTTGGGATTTTTTTTATGAGCCCCTGTGCCAGATGCTGCCTTTCTCCCATTTGTGCTGCTGGAGGGATTTTTCCTTCACCACAAGGGGACATGTCCAGGCTCACTGAGCTCTTCAGAGCAGGACCGGTTGGTTTGGTCTAGAGCAGGCAACAGGGGAGGTGCAAGATCCTTTTTGCCCAATATAGGAGAGGTAACATCTGGATGGCAAGTAGTGACAGGTTGTGGGGATGAATGATATCTTCAACCAATGAGGCTTAGAAGAGGTTATTTGTCTACAGCATAAGAAACAAACCTAGTAACTAAAACCCATAACTCTGCAGAGCTTGACATTTTCAATTAAACTAGTAGAGGTTTTTGATTTATAAATGATTGTCCACTACTTATACTTGTAAAAAATACATAAAGATTATATACAAGAAAAAACAAACAAACAAACAAAAACAACTGACCATAGTTACCACGCTGGCCAAATGTCATGGATTTGTTTACCTCTGAGAAGTAATGGGTGTCCTCAGATTATCCTGAGGGACCTGCTCTGAAGCACAGCCCTGGTGCCCCTGCACAAAGGATTCCCATCCAATGAATACGTGCTTTATATGTGTTTTGCTGTAGCCAAGCAATAAATATGACCCTGCTTTGGTGAATGTTTTACTTCAGTTTATTTTTGGAGTGTCTTGGAACCTGCATATAGAAATTATTGGTTGACAAGTGTAGTTTTCTTCTAATGAGTTGTTAAAAACTTCACATCACCTGTAATAAACAAACTTATTAACAGATGCTGTTGTTCCAACACTTAGTCTGTTAAGTGTGAAAAGTAGCAATGCACTGAGCATTTGTTTTAATTTCTCTTCCTAGATTTCCAGTGACACAGCCTCCCCCGTTTGCTTCAGTAGGAACTTCTTTGGTCTTTACTGTATTAATGCGAGTTACTGTTCCTAGGAAGAACAGATGATATATTTTTAAGACAGACTCATGACAGTTCAGCAGAGGTGAGTTTTGGGAAGATATAGATATTGACTTCTCCAGTTATGTCCATCTTTAAGTTCAGAGTCAGCTGGAAAGTCATGATGATGTTTACTATGTTAAGTTTGTAAATGAGACATTCAGTGTCAGAAGATAGTGAAAGGTAACCACACATGACACCATTAGACTTCTGAGTGGCTTTCAGGATAGAATATGTATACAACAGTTTGAGAAAAACACTGTGTAAATACACAGTAAATTAACTACATGCTCGGACGACAGAGGGATAGGATGTATTCTGCTAGCCTGTAGAGACGTTCCTCTGTAGACTGGTTACGTATTTATTGAGATGGAGGGCCTTTGAGGGGTCTTACCACCTGTTATTAATAATCTCATGGGTTTTGCTTTTGTAGTGCCATCAAAGGCAAGGAGAGAGATCAAACAAAGCCAAGCATCTCTTCTCTGTTATTTAGGTCTTTTATAGCTGTAATTGCCTCTCTTCAGTCATTTTGATGTTATGGAATAGGTGTCTGAAAGCAGGTACAGTTATGTCTGGAATTGACAACAAATGGTTCATTGAAGAACATCCATGCAAGATGTCCCGAATCCCTTCTTTCATGCTGCTGTAACTGTAAATAGACAAGTGCATTCTAGAGCTTCTGTATGTGCTTTTGGTTTTCAGCTGTAGACATGGAACTGCAAACCCACTTCAACAGAGGACAGAACTATTTGCTTTCTTCCCTTTTTATTTTCTTTGCTGCCTCTTGGTACTCCTCTGCAGTTATCATTTTCTGACTTAAAAACAGCAAAAAACAAGAAGTTGATCCTACCAATAGTATAAATAAGGAAACAAAACTGTCAGAAAATGGGAGTAAGTATCTTAAGAAACACATATCTCCTCTTCACTTGGATAATTATCTATTTGATTTTTGTGTTTTTAAGACCCCAAAACCCCTGCTTCCTGCTGCCTGGTTTAGGGCTGGTTCAGATCATGAGAGAGGCTGTGCTGTTGGGATGTCCAGGCACTGATGGCTTGAGCAAACCAGGGGAGATTCTCTTTAAGAGTAATACTCAGTTTTGACCTGGGTTTCTTCCTCTACTAGAATCTTATAATTAATACATCCAATGCATCATTTCAGGTTTTTTTGGGTCACGCACATTTCAGGCAATTGTATGTGTAACTTTAAGGCAGACAAAAGACTGGCAAGAATTGCCTCTAGTGTGGGAGTTTCCTTTCTTCTCTAATCTTATTTCTTCTTTCTTGAATGCAGTTATTCAAGCTGCATGGAAAGGATTAAATTTATCCTTTTGATATTTTCATGTCCTACAGCAACATAATTAAGATGGTATTGCTATATTCATGGTTTGTTCAGTAGAAAATCCACCATGATCTTGAACCGTATGTTTTGTGTGGGTTGACTTCATTCAGGGAATTTAAATTGGATCTATTTCATATAACTGCATATGGCAAATAATTCAATGTAAAAATAAACATCTTGTCCATGTAAATACCACTCTTATTTTCATGTTTCTTTAGAGCAATTACTGCCTGTCAAGTTGTTGTATATATATTTCCTGCTGTCTTGGGAAAAAACAGTGTATTTCTTAGCTTTAATTTCTATTGCACTTTTAGCAGGAAAGAGTCTCTCTATGTTATAGATAAGGACTAGCAGTCAAATTAAAGTGCATTTTGTAATTCAGCTTTATGAATAAAGTCAGATTAATTAGCAATATACAGAGCTTATTTGAAAAATTAAGAAGTTTTGAATTTTAATAGGGAGTTATTAACGGTATCATTCTTTCTTTAAAATATCAGAGGGAGAAAAAGTACAAAATGCACACCAGGAAAATAATAGCATGAAGTCTATGTGAATGACTGTACACTGAAAATTATTAGTGTGAGATAGTCATTGAGGCTTATCAGTAAGAAACAGTGCCAAAAATAAAGAAGGTGCAATTTCTGTACCAAACACAAGCAGCACAACCATCTGAAATTGTCACATATTATTCTTCTTACAGAAGTTTTGCCACTGCCTAACTATTACTGAATTTCCTGGGTCATAAATACAGGAATTTCCTTTTGAAGTTGCAACACTCCTGATCTATGAAACGAACCGAACCACAGATGATTCAGCACAGACACACTTGTGCTTTTAGCTGTGCTCTTGCAATGTGTCAATAGCATATTAACTTTTTTTCCCCCCCACAAGTTATTTTTTTTTCCTCTTAGTGGGTATCACAGCAGAGAATTAATCCAGCATGGCTACATTTCTTCTGTATTTTTGATGGAAAAGATCCTCTGTGCATTTAGAAAAAAGTATCTTTTTGAGTGTAGTAACTAACTTTAAAAAAAAAAAAATCTTTCTTCCTTATGCTGTATTACATCTCTTTACAGTGATTACTGAAGTGAGTGTAAAATAGTTTAAATCTACTTACAATCAGACTTGTCAGATCAAAAAAGATATGGTCGTTAATAAATTTCAGTCATGTTTATATTCTTATAGTCTAATTAAATATGAATCTGTAGAATATTATGTCAGATCAAAGATGGTGCTTCTGAAAGAGGCTGATCATCAGAAAGTAGACACAACTTTGTAGGTCTTAGAACTTATGGACAAATCTATGAGTTATGACAAATCTACCTTTGACCTACCTAGCTATCATATATTAAAATCAGTTTGAGTCACTGTAATGAGTACAGAGGAAAGGAAACAGATCTGGAATACGGGGAGCCATGAAATTCGAAATTACACAGTGAGGCAGAAATGACCAGGAAGATTATTTTCTGTGCTATCAAGAAAGTAATTTACAAGAGTTAAAGGCCATGTGGTAATTTCCATTATCTCTAGATGATTAGGTACACATTCTAACATATTATGAAAGCAGCTGTCAGTGTCACCAAGAGGAACATAACATATTCTTACAGTGAAATATGTAGCTAGTCATGACTGACTTCAGTGGAGCTGCAGGAACAAACTCATGTTTGGAATATGACCATTTTACTCTATAAATAATCAAATACCATGTTTCACAGCCAAAATGGATCACTGCACGAATGTGAAAATTTGTTCCCCCTGTATATATTGATGCACATGTGTTTCAGGAGCATTACTCAGACAGTTAGGACAGGCTGTGGAACTACAAGAATCAGTAGCTCTACCTAACAAAACACATCTGAGCAATATATTTCTACATAAGTATCTGCTAATTGATGATGACTTAATTCATATGCAGACCTCAAACCACATGGTTGCATGCATAAGGAAAGGAAGGCAAGGAAAGTAAGAGGAAAAAGAATGGAAAATCCTGAACTTTATCAGGAATAATTGCAAATGGAAGAAGAAGTTCTTATCTTTAAAAAATTCTGAACTTCTCCAGCCAACAGCAAACTCCTCAACAAGCTCTCAGTTGTAGGAAAGAGAGCAAATATTCAGTGCCTTAGAAAGCAGAGGGGATAGGTGCCTACAGAATGATAAGGCATGGAATGAATAATTACAGTTGGAAATTTTCCTTCTGAAAAATGATATTTTTGGCTGTCTGAAGCTTGCAAATGTCTTTTCCCTTTGCCTCCATTCTGCCTATCTCATAACAAGCAAGCTAACAAGTACATGTATGAATATGTATACGTGTACATGGGGTTAATAACCGTCTTTTCTGTATAAATAAGGTAAAAATAATCAGGAAAATATTCTTAAAGCACATATATAAAACAAGCTGGGAACAACCAACCATACTGCAAATGAAATGCATTCAGGATATACTTGTAGCCTGTTGACCATATCACTTAGCATCTCAGCCTTGGTGATTCTTTTAAGAATTCATTTTTTTCACCTCATTCTCATTATTTTGATTGACTGAATAGGCTTTTTTAACATTCTGTGCTGTTTTTTATATTTTGTACCTTCAGAATATTTTCAGACTGAAATATCCTTGTCTGAGTCTTTTCTTCAATGGAAAGTAAAGTTTCCCAGAAGCTCATCTTTATGATTTTCTTTCTACAGGAACACTAAGTGAAGCATTTTGTTCAAAATGCTTTACATCTATTAAATACTCAGATAGGACATGCTTTGGTGCATCACAAAATTGGATTTTTCAGGATCTTAGTGTGCTTATTCTCTTACTTGGATCAGGGTTACTGGCTCAGTTATGTCCCTCATGATATACTACTGTCTCTCTCCTTTCCGATTTTACCACAGAGCATCATGAAAGATGAACTCTGAAATGGGACTTTCACTCTGAGAAGAGGGACAAAGAAAGAATCTCACAACAACTGAGTGGTATAGTTCAGTGTAGAGAAGATAAAATAAGCCAGCATTTCTGCAGTTCTCCAAATTTGATGTTTCCTGTTCTGTCAAAAAGCTTGGTCTTCCCATGTCATATTGGTTTGGAATGGAATAGCAAAACTAGAATTTCAAGAAGGACTGAAGTTTTAATTTTGCTTTAAAATATTCATAAAATAAGTAGGAAAAAGACGGGACTTTGCTGGACAGCTAACATTCTAAAAAAAATATTCTATTTCACTGACTACAATTGGACCATGTGTGTCCTTCATGTTTCAAGTATGCTTCAGTGTGTTTTTGGATTGAACCCAGGGATGTATGTCCTTTCTCAAATCATGTAAGTGGTAATGCAGAAATAAGGAAAGTCTAGTAAAATGGATTATGGCTGGACGGGGAAAAAATAAGGCAAGACAACTGTTATAAAATCTTACTGAGTATGCAGACGTGGAGACCAAGGAGAAATGTTCACCTGGAAGGTTTTGTGTTATTGTGTGACCTACATTTCTGTGTTCTCTTCCTGTGGCACAGGAGCTTCTTGAGGTGTTTAGTATTCTATGTTACAGGTTTAAGTTTGCTGTTGAGATGTTGGCTTGCAGTTAGGACACTGAAAAGTAGATACAGACCACTGCTCACTAGTGCTGCACTGCAGTCCAAAGCAGAGGAGTTTATTTTCAGATAATGTATGCTGGAATCACATGGGACATAAAAGAAATGGGCATTCTGTCATTGCCCAATGCTTTAGGAAGATGCACTGCTAACAAGCTTTCTTCACAGTACTGTATTGCTTCACTCAATTCCTCAGGTATCAAACGTTCAAGGACTCACCAGGCTGTGGCCAAGAGCTCAAATTTCCATTCTGCCCATTCTTGTGACAGTGGTGTAGTTTGTAATGCAATGGTTGGCTCACAACTTGAAGGCTAGGTAAAACTTTGCATGAGAAAATGCGTCCAAGTACCCCCCAAACTATAACTTGGAGTTAAATTATTTATTCCTACCCCATACTGCTCAGAAAGCCTATAGCAGGTTTTTTTTTTAAGGAATGGAGAGTAAAAGTGCTTGCAAAACACCAGGACAAAACTTAGAAGTCTTGTTTTAAAACAATGGAAATACTCTAGGCCTTTGTGGTCTGGATCATAGTGATAGAATTACAAGAATGACCCAGCTCAACTGTGACCAGGTAGCCATTTACACCTGGGCATGGCCAGCTGAGACACAGGCCTGCAAAGAGGTTTCATCTGCTGGGGTGAGATAAGTTTCAGGGAGAGTGTTAGAGAGAGCAGCCTTGGATAAGAAATTGTTGAGGTGCAGCAGGGAAGCATCGATTGAGAAACTAGTGAGAAAGTGGAATAATCTGCCAATGTAGAGTTTCAGGAGGGGGCTTGAACCTGTATAAGGTCAGTGTTGTGCTTCTTTTCTTCTGAGTGGGGCTACCTGGTGGGAAAGGTGGTGGTTTCAGAAATAAAAAGCTCCAGGTAACAGCAACTGCTGTCTGGGAGGTGTTTTATGTCTCTTAGTGCAGTCCTATGATACCCTGCAGCATCTTGGAAATGCCCTGTTAATCTTGGGATGATTTAGCCCTGAAGTCTGATAGTTCTAAGATGACACAAGTGGCAGACATTTAGGTCAAAACCTGTTGTGGGATGGTGTTTGTGGTGTCCTTCAATAGCTGGTAGTTTAATCAATCTCTAATGTTCATGAAAAAATAGCTTTGAACTGCTTAAATCTGACTGGAGTGTGGAGGCATGTTATTAAATATGTGGAGCTTGTGCAGCTGCTGTGACATGTTGGTCTCTGAATAATAACGTACAGTAACAGTGTGGGTCTGGAAGTGATCTGTCAGGGAAATAAAACTTATCTAACTGTGGATATCTTATTAAGCACACCTTGCATGAATGCTTAGTACTCTAACTTTTAATGGGATCTGTGTGAAAACCGATTAAGATGAGCATATAATAGCTAGAGATCAAGACATTCTGGTGCTCAGAAAGCAGTTGGGAAAGCTGTTAACTTCCATGTTCTTGTATTCAGCCTCAAATAGGTTACCAACCTTAATTTGCGAAAGAATAAAAGGTCAAAAGAACTCTAGAGTTTTAAAAGCCTTTTTCAGGAGGAGGAAGGGAAAGCTGACACTTCTTCTATGGGGTGTAAAGGAAAGTATATTTGAAATTAAGTAACGTGGAAACTGAGGCCCTTATTAAACAATGGGAAAGGTATGAGACTGAGCTGAATCTGGGAAGGGGCCTGCTAACAGACACTTGGGTGTGGGAAGCCAAAGCAGGGCTACAGTCAGTATAGTGACTGACCAAAACGTGCTCTGCAGGTGTGGCTGACAGCTACAGGTGGGAGCCTGAACACAGTGTAGGGGCCAGCTGAGACAACCAAAATGTGTTAGAGTTCTGTGTTTGCTCTTTTTTCACTGTAAAGGTAAGTCAAAGCATGAGCAAATCATCTTTGTCTCTGCCCACTTTTTGCCCTTGCTGTTCTGTGTAAAGGCGGTAGCATTTTGAGAGCAGTGCCACTATATCAGCTCTCAAGGAGTGTGGCACAACCTCAGTAATGTACGTGTTTCAAGACACAAATGAATCTGTCCTGGTGCCGTAGCTTTGTCCGCTCACTAAAAGGTGATGTTCTTCAATCATAAATTGGCAATTGGAGTTGGTGTGCAAAACCAACCAATGAAACAAACAAAAAAACCCAAAACAAAACAAACTCCCTGCCTTTCCTACAGAGCTACAACATTAGTAACATGGTCACTCAAGGAAATACATACCAATGCTTAGCTGAGGATGTTGAGATGGGGAGGAGGCATTGTGTGTTTTATAGAATAATGCAAACTTGCTAACTGATCTCTGGGTTTGAACTGAATGGTACCTCTGCAGACACTGGGAGTGAATTTGTGATGGCTGCAAAGCCGGGAGTTCACAAGCTGTGACCAAAGCTTTGTTCCAGAACCCTGTGCTTAAGGTTAACAGGAGGCAATTTCTCTCTTTGTGCTGCAGGGTTCGTAAATTTATGTTGCATGAAATAAAGGAAAATTCTGTTTCTTTTTGACAGCATACTATGCACTTGGCATTCTGACTGTACCTCAAATTTGTCTACTGCAGAGATTCTATTTCCCTCTTATGAAATGTTTAAATAATAAAATGCATTTTTAATATTTAAATTGTTCAAGCTGTCTTCCGTAATTACTTTTGGGCTAGGGGCTTTTTGAATGTTTGCAACAAGTTGGACAAACAGCAGGTATTTCTTTGCCCACATGTCTACTTTTTCCTTTTGATTTTTTTTTTTAAATTAATTTTTCAGAGATTGCAGTGCAAGTGCCACAGCCCAAAGAGGCTTCAAATGTATAGTGCTGCAAACAAAAACAGCAGGAGCATGGACTTGTAGAGTTTATGCCACTGAATGTCAAAAATAATGAGGAAAACTAAGAATATTCTGTTTGCTGCCCCAAGAAAATGGGGAAATTATGTCTATTATTAGCAAAAGGAACTGGGAGTGGAAATGAAGTGAGCTATGGAAGCCTCAGCTGTAATAAAAGTTAGTAAGGTAATAAGTGAGCTGCATCAGTAGAGAGAGAAGTAGCACACAATTTTTGCAGTATTTATTAGTAAAAGAGAAGTCACAAAGATTAAAAGATAAATGACTAGTTTGGGGCAGGAGTATCTGAATTTTTTTTCTTGCAGTAGATTGCAGTAGAAACTCATTGAATAATGAAAAAAGAAGTTATGTCCATGAAGTAGGTTGTTTGAGGTTTTGTTTCTTTTTTTTTTTCTTTTTCCTCTTATTCTTTCAGCTGAAATGTCAGAGTATAATTAGTTTAGGTTTTATTTTATTTTATTTTTTTTCTGAAAAGTGAGGGTAATGACTGATTTATATAGTTGTTGCTGCACTTGGAACCTAAACTGAGTCCTTGTTATAATGGTCCTTGCTAGCTAATTTGGCAGTTGAAGATAGTCAAGTTGTGGTGGAAATGTAGAAAAATACCTCTATGGCTCCTAAAGCGGTTTAATTAAGAAAATGGAAAATCAGTTAGCTACTAATAATCATTTCCGCCCTTTACTTTTCACATAAGTCATTCTTATACTAGCTGTAACTCCTTTCGCTTCAGTAGGATTGCTCATAGCTCAGTCTTTTTTTATTAGTGCCCCAAGGTAAGATGCTTCTGAAGGACCATGTGTGCTGTTTGGGTGAGGAGATACGTGTAGAGCTTCCAGACCTATGCCTGGGTCATAGGTGTGCCATCACCAGATCTTGTAGTGTTTTACGCATGTCTTTGACCTCATGTGGCTGCAGTTTGGTCCCAAAGCATGCGGACAAGCTAATTGATGGAAAGTTGTAGGTGATGGCATTGAACTATGGTTTATTAAAGCAGTGGATGAAAGGAATCCAGACTACGAAGTCAGAACAAGAACTCCCACCTTTAGTGGGGAATTTTAAAGAACTCAGTCCTCCGTGGGCAGGGAAATATCAGGAAATATTTTGAAAGGCATAGATACATGTTTCCTGTGTCCAACACAACTGCTCACTGAAGTATTTATTGCTTCTTGAACCTTTTTCTGTAAACAATTTGCAGCCCTTTTAATGCTTGATTGTTGAGAGAGACCACCGGTTATTGTGTTTATCTGTTGTTCCTTGATAGATCAGAGTACTTGTTCTAGTCAAAGTCTGTTTCTTCATCCAAATTCATCCAGGTTACATGAGGCAAGAAAATCAACAGCTAATCTTCCAAAGTAAAAGACACATCACATCTGGTGTAGCACCTTCTTTGTGCTACAGTGGAGGGTGTGTGCTTTTTATTCTTTAGATCTGGCCACAGTGTAACATGCATTTATTACTTCCAGATTGGGTTATTACAGAAAGCCATGTCCTTAGCACACTGAATTGTTGAGTATATCCTATTGGTGTTTCACATATTTAATTTCCTTCAAGCTCACAGCCTCTTGATGGAACAAGATGTACTACAGTAAAGTCTTGCTCCATTTGTGACTTACTGAGAATATCCTATTGCAAGAAAGCTTAAGGACAATCATCAAAAGATCTACAGAGATAATAATCAGGCACTTCTTTGTCTGAGAAAGGGTGAGATGGGAACAAAACCCATCTCTGCTACAGAATTATCAACTTGCACAATGAAAGAGGATGCAAAGAGGAAAATCACTTGTGAAATCCTCAAAGCACAATACTCTATAATTCAAACTGTTATAGTTAGTGTCTTGATACTGTACTGTAAGACACTCTGGAAGAAATGAGGGTGTAACACAGGACTTGCAAAAAATATTAAGTGAATTTTATTGTTGTTCATTTTTAAGCATTTTAAATCATAGTAGCTGACTCTCAGTAGATTTTTATGTTCCTTAAATTATTCTTTGTGGGTTTTTATTCCAAAGCATTTGAACATGTATCACTTCTGTAATGCTTCTCTTTCTTGATGACAAATGGTTATGTTAACACTGTACTTTCATATTATGCTGCTGTCTTTTTGCAGGACAATGCCTCAAGAGCAAATGCAAACTTTTAATATACTTAAAAAATAGCTACTATCTCCCTCTACTATGAAGGAGAATTTACTCCTTTTTAGTGTGTTGAACTATCTCTGGGCTGTCTCAGAAGTTGTTAAAAGTGCTATCTTATTGTATAAGTTTAAAACTTCTTATTTTTAAAGTGTTTTCTGAACCAGTATGAATTTTTGGCCAAATTGGTAACAGTCTCCACAGTTAAGACTTAAGTTTTTCATTTGTGGTTTCATTTCCACTTTTCCCCCCCCCCCCCCCCCACCTAAAATCTAGAGAAAGGAGAGGTTCTTTTTCTGTTTATTTTTTATAAATTGATTGCATTATTAGGGAATTGTCAGGGAGGGGGGGAAAAAATTGGTTTCCGAATATATCAATAACAACTTCCACCAGTATTAGACAAGCCGGTTGCATATCTTGCAAAATGAAATAAAACGTTTTTGAAAACACTTGTTTCTTGGTCATATAGCAGCACTAAGAAAACAACTTCTGCCAATCTTGGAAGATTCTGGTGTACTGTTTGTGATTAAGTCACATGTTGTTGCTGTGCACATGCTTCGACTAGAACTAAGCTTTTCTTAAAAAGGGTCTTTTATTAGAGAACTGCTTGTGCATCTTCTCCGCCTTCCAGTCCTGGGTGATGTCTTTTTGCAGTTTCTTTCCTGAAGGCCGGGTGCTCGTGGAGAGGGTAGGATGTCCAGTCAGACTGGAGCTTTAGGGCTAGAAGGATAAAGCTAAGACAATTCCTACTTGCTCTTGTTCTTGTCAAAGGAGGTTTACTTGCTCTAGAAGTTGGAAGTTAAGTGGTAAAGGAAAACTTAGATTAGTAGTATTGCCTGTTGCTTGTGGTAGAGTTCAGAGCATGTAAGTATTAAGGGTGAACAGTGTGTTTGAGGGGAAATCACAAGGACTGGTTCCCTTGAATTGTATTTTCTGTTCATATATTTTTAACAGGAAACACATACTCTCTGAATTATTCAATAGAAAATCTACTGTGTTGGATGATCACCTTCTCACTCACATTGACTATCAGTAGTGGTTGTGCTTTTGTAATACAGTTACTCAGTATTTGCACAAGTTAAGCATGTTTCCAAGGAGCTTAGCTTGGAAACAAACATTCATGCAGCTTCCATTTTTAATTCCTAACAGCTATAGGCACTCACATTCTGCATTGTTCATTCCTGGCGTGTTTAACTACATTATGACCTGTTCATTTAATCCTAAATCATTCAAAACAGCTATTAAATTAATTCAGAGTTATGCTTGAGTGCAACAGAGTGTGCCTGAAGAAGGTGAGGAGGGTCTACAGGGTGGGCGAACTCAGGAACATCTCTAAACAGCAGAAAGAACCTTGAGTGATAGTAGGATTCAGTGAATGGAAGGAAGCCATCTTGCAATATGTCCACCATCCACAACCTAGAAGCATTTGGGGAGTTTTAGGGAGTTTTTAGTGGGAGATTGCCTAGCTGGGTTGAGGCTAGTAGTTCAGCAGCTTTGTGCCCCTGAGGTGGTCAAACTTTCTGTCTCCAGTGTAGTACCCTGTAGAAACCTCCCTTCAGTCTGGCTCATTGTTTTCAGCCTGCAGCGTGGGAGAGAAAAGGGGTAAGAAGTTGCACATCCTGTGTCAATTTATGACCTCTTAGAATTAACAGGGAAGGGAAGCAATTTTGGGGAGGGAGATCAAAGAAGGAGAGTATGTAGCATATATTTTACTGGTAACAGTTTGGAAGCTGCTGCTTAGATAGGGAAACTATCAATTTAGGTTTTTTTCTCTTTCTGAGTCAGAGGTTTTAATTGGAAAAAAACCCAACAAAAAAAACCCAACAAAAACCCCAAACAAACAAACCACACCAAAAACTGATACGCCAAAATCGAGTCTGAAACATAATGATACTTTTTTTCACTAGCCTCTTTATTGATTTTTCAAAGTTGTCCATGTAAATGAATTTATCATTTTAAATTCTTCTCTCTTGCAAATTCAACTTTCTTTGCTTGAAACTTTAAGCTGAAGAAAACTCCTCTACAGCTTCAGATTTCCTTTCCAAAGAAAAGCTTTTAGACTTGTATGGGAAAAGATCATAACAAGCCTACTGGATTTGGATGGCATATCTGTGGGTATGACAACTTCCTTGGTGAAGGAAGAGCAGAACCATTGCAAAACCTCTCTTGCATTTCACCCATGTTGGATTGTGAGGAATTATTTTTCCCTCTTCCTGCTTCTAGTTTTAGATATGTTAGAACTCTAGAATTAAAAGGATACAAGGAAGCATTTATCTATGTAAAAAATATTTAATCTTTCTTTTTTAATCTTAAAAAAACCCCCAAAAAACCCCCAAATTAAACCACTTTAAAATTTCTGTATTTAATCTGATAGTTCGGCCAGGAGGGAAGTATCAGTCATTCCTCCTATGTTCTTGTGGGAGTAGACATTTTTTTTCTTTTGTCCTTCTTAATGATATTTTTTTTTTCAGATGAAAAAGGCTATGTCATAAGCCCAACTAAAATAAGCTCCTAGCACAAAAAAATGTTTCATTTTACATTAGCCTGCTGCTTGTTGTGTAATCATCTGAATATGCAGAGGGGAGTGAAGGATTTTGAGAACTCAGCTACTTAGTCTTCTTGTGATGAAAGAGACCTGAATTTACTTCTAAATGCCAGTGAGGAGTGTGTCTGGGAATTTTAAATGAAATAATACATACTGTTAATAGAATTTTCAGGTAAGGGGCTTGCTGAAGGGGGACACCAGGTTCAAGCTTGAACATATGGGTTACAGAGAAGAGAAGCATCGACACTGTCAAGATTTGCAGCTCTGTTTGTCTTTCCACAATGGCCAGGGCCTTGCAGAGCAAGGTTTAGCTCTAGCTGAAGCCACTTTGGTGTGACCCTGCTATGAGGGCAGGACTGCATTCTGCATGGCTTTTCTGGGAGCTCTTGGCAAGGTGTTTTTGTTGTGTGGGTTTTTTTGTTGTTGTGAAACCAAAGGTCATCTTTGAGTACAACTCCTACTTCATCTGCACCTCCAGCATCTAGGTTTTTCTAGAAAGCAGGGCAGCTTTGGCCTGCACCTTAGAAGAGCCTGACTTGGTTTTCACTCATCCAAAGTCCCCTGAATCTGTAGGAATCACTGAACTGGTTATGCCAGCTTGGTCTCTTCAGTGCTATGATGTTTTAGCGAGAATAATACTTCCAACAGCTGCTCTCTTAGGAATAGCATTTCATTGTGTTTCATGCTTAGATTTTACACTCTAGAGCTCTGTACTTTGTGGGAACTGTTTCCTGGGGGATGATATTGGCAGTGGGAACTAAAACTGTACCTGAACCATGTAAAATGATTGCCTGCCTTTATAATTTTGAACCATCACCTATTAAAAGACTGTGAGGAACTAGTTTCAGACTTATGCAGTAGTGTAAAAGAATAACAATTTTCCTGGAACTTTGTGTGGGATGAAAAATAAACTTGTATTTAGAAATAGCTGAAGCTCTTCATAAAGACCAGTCAATATAGTACATATTGGGTGTTGATTTATGTGTTCCTAAGCTAAAATAGATGCAGGAAAGAACACTAGGACTGTAAATATCCTCATTGTAGAAAAGAATTAAACGGGGCACTCATGAGTTCATTTCAGTGTTCAAAACAGTAATTGACACCAGTAACAGGTGTACCAAGCAGCTCTGTAATTGGCTTATTATTTAGCTATGTCAGGCACAAGTACAAACCAGTCCAACATATTAGCAGCTGTTGAACTGTACGCAGGGCATGGATTACATTACACGCCCTATTGTTCAGTTTAAAATTAACATGCCATAATCCTCATTAAAACATCATATGTGATATTTCCTTGTGGTTATTGTACAGTTCTCATTAAGGCAAATTGTATTACTGAGTTACATTTAATAATGCAGTGTGCTGTAACAGTTGCATATATCTCAATTAGAAATAAGATTATGCCTCTAGGACAACTTAGCATTTTCTTTCAGTCTATAAGAAGTTAAAGTAAAATTTCATAGGGATAAGGCTTGTGTGGCTTTTTTGTTTGTTTCTTTTTAATAGTTGTGGATTAGCTGACGTTTTTATTCTTTTTTGCACACCTTTGCCACCTCATTCATAGTCTTTCAGCTTTGAGGCTGAACGTCTGAGTGAAGGTGGAAATAACGTCAGCAGGACATGCTCTGCAAGGGGAAAATTAGTCCTGCTCTGACTACCTTTTATCTCTTTCTCTAAGTATACAGAGAAATTCTTTTTCTCTGTAGCCAATCTCCCTCCTTCTACCAGCTTTAAATTCACCATAGCTCCAGAAATTTAAATTTAGAAGGTCATATTCTTATCTTAGTCAGGGGAACCTTGCGCCTCTTTTTGCTGAGGAAGTGGCTTGGTAACATAGTTGTTGTCATCTCCTGTCCTGAGTATCACCTTGGATTTGATTAAGAACAATTTTCCTCAGTGCTGCTGTCATCAAATGTTGCTGATGTAAAATGTAAGACAGATTCAATGCTGTTTTCAGCGTTCACCCTCATCCTAGCACTGTTGTGCATTTCAATGTGAATCTGCCAGAAAACGCCATATGTAATTGTCTGAGGAATTTGTACATCAGCGTGCTATACGTGAACAATAACAGCTGTTTAAAATAGAATGCAGGTACAAGCTTATGGGTTCAGGTGCTTTTGTTTTTTCCTGCTGTTACGAAAATACCTTTGTTCTACAGAATAGCATAATAAAAGCTGAATTTCGTTCTAGTTATGGAGACTGGAGTAAAGTGTGTGCAGGCTTGCCTTACAGTTGAGATGCAAGTGAGCAGTAGCTGCTTGTAAATATGTGTTCTTGCTACAGATAGGTTGATAGTCCTGCTAGCATTCAAATTACAGATCTGTGATAGAGATGTTGAATACTGTAAGTGAATTGAAGTTGTATTCATAAATCTCTTGTGTAACAAGTAGCATTCAATGATAAATACAAGAATGAAATATCTACTTTACACCTGTATACTTTGTGCATACATAATGAATATTTTGATACCCGAGAACTGTTTGAAGTGGGGTCAAGTCCTCCATGTTTGCATGGTATTGACTATTGTAGGTTAAGGAAAATTCAGTTACCTTTGTGTCTTCTCTCCTTTTGACAACTAGATTCTTCCTTGACCAAGGCAGACCTAATTATTTCACTGAATGTTTTCTACTTGTAATGTATTGAGAATATTATGTTCTTTAGGCTGATCTATAACTCTCATGGGGCCATAACGCTCTAACAGACAATGTCACTATCTCAATATAGAAGGACATACTTGTACTCGGTTATGCAAAAGCCCAGGGACAATTTTTTAAAATGCCAACTCAAGACTGACCAGGTATTTCTGCTGTGTTTAATAAGAACTGTATTTATGGGGAAAAATTAACAAGCACATTTGGAAAGAAAAGGGCTCGTGATGTAATCCTAAACCCTATAATTGCAAACTAGAGGTCATATACTTTAGTCCTTACTTAATTTATACCAAAATACCTTTATGCAAGCAGGGTAGAAAATAAGGGCCAGTTTGGTTCTCTAAGTTCTGAATTTTGTCTGCTGAATGAGAACCTGGACAACAGAATTGGCTTGAATTAAGATGATACGGTCAAATTTCACTTTGCTTTTCAATTTGCAGAGGTGTTTCTCTATTGCTAATTGGCTCAGCCTGGGCTAGGGGTTCTCTGCATTGGAGCCAGGGGAGCTTTTGCTCTCACAAGGTGGCCCCTTCCCCCACTACCAAAAACATGCCTCCCTCCCACCCCTCCCCAAACCCATCACATGTAGTTAATCCCTTGTTTGCAGTATATTCTACTATCTCATTCAGTAGTTCAGGACTTGTCCCTGTTTGCTTGCTGAGCAACACCTGAAAATAAATCCTCCCTAAATATGTCAAGTCAGTCTTTTGGCTGAAGTAATTGGCATAAGAATGGAAATACGTCAAGCTGTGTTCCCAGCAACACAGCTTATCATTGAAGGAGATGTGGAAAAGTATTGATACCTTGTCTGTGATCCACACTATTATTAGGAACAACAGAATCATTATTTAAAATAAGTTAAAGACATAGTCAGAAAAAATAACTATACACTTTACTGTATAGTCTTGCCCATTTCTAGCTCCATCCAGCTTGGACAATTCAAGATCCTGGTTGAAACTGGAAATACAATATAATTTTTGTACAATAGCATGACAGAACATCTTCATTCCGTTGTGTGAGCTGAGACCAGAAGCTGCAGACGTCTAATTTATTTACCTCTGCATAATTTATTGTTTAACAGAAGAAATTAAAAGCCTCAAGTCATATTTCTCACTGCAGAGTTGAATTGCAATCTGGAAGAAAGTGCAACCATGTTTCTGATGATAAATGCCATACATATTTATTAGTGTTCACTTAAAAGATTACTTTAAATCAGTGTCAGACTTGTAAAGTTAGCACCGAATTTTACTGTGAAAATATAAAATCAATTGACTTTCAAGTGTGCTTGTGCTTATAATACTTGCTTACATGATAAAAAGTGTTTTGGAACGCCACTTTCTGCAGACCTTGGGAGTGAGTGACAATAGAAGTTAAGATACCATTTTGAATCTGAGAATCTAAGGCCAACTAAACAGAGGAGGAGATTTTCTGTCCTAATTTATATGAAGGCAGGAGTACTCCAATTTCCTTTCACTAAAACCCTTCTAAAACCTTTGTGGCTTTTGGTGGATTAGCAGAACTTTAGTGCGTCTTTGATAAATTTGAGTGCATTTTTGATAAATTTGATTTTTAGGTCTCGGCAGCTGGTACTTTTCCTCAGACTGACTGTGCTTATCTTTCTGCCCTGCAGACATGCATATATTAGTGAATATTCATTTTAAGATCTTCTACCAGGTCAGGTAGATCTTGGTAGAGAAATGAAAATGTAATTTTTTTTGTTGTTGTTGTTGTTCTTCCTACTGAGGTTTTTAGAGAACACATGCTTTGAGCTGTTTTGGTGAAAAAGATTTTTGCAGCAATTAAGTTAAAAAGGAAGGTGATGTAAAATTAATTTTCTTGTATGCAAAGCTATCTTTAAAACTAAAGCAATCAGTAACAGTAGTTAATAGTATCCTTATTCTTTCTCTTATCCAATCTGTGCCTTTAAACTAATTAATAACTTAGTGCCTTATACACAGGAGACTGAAAATAGCGATAAATCAGAGTTGACACTGGTCTGTATTCCACCTTCACTCTGGAAAGTCCCTAAGCAGCTAATTAAGCCCTCTATGTGGTTACAAACAGCTGGATGAGAAGAGCTCCAACACTTTAAAATGTTTTCAGCCCTTAAAGCTTGGATCTTGCTGTAACTAGCATTGATACTCACAAGCAAAAGTTAACATACGATGTAACTTCAGATTTGTTCATCGAACTGGTGATAGCATTGGAGGCTTGTCAGTGGAGAGTGAGAGAGCGAGAGCAGAAACTACCTTTATGTGCTCTGAATTGAGGAAACCCCTTGCTGACCAGTAGATACATGAAGATCAGCCCTCTCAAACCTTTGTCCTTGCTTGTCTTGGTGCTAAGCCTCTTTCTGCAGATAGAAGGCAAATTTATGTAAGTTTTATCCCTTACACATAGGAATACCTGTTAGAAACTGTCTTGCTGCTTTTTCAGCCAACTACAGGATCTTCTGGGCAAAGGTGAGGGTTGAAACTGCCTTTCTCTTCTATTTTTTACTGTACATAGTACATATTTTTTAACATGAGCAAAGAGGAGTAGTCCTGTAGGGTGACAACCCTTTCTATCATTCACCCTACAGACTTTATTACACAGGCTTTGATTTTTGACTTGTGTGCTGAGTGATCCTAGGGCTGTGTCTTTAGATTCAAGAGGGTGCAAACAGCATTTCACAAACATCATTCATTCTGGCACTGCTGGGAGTTTAGGGTCTTTTGTTTATTTTTAAAAAATGCAGTAGCTGTTGATTATAGAACCTTTAAATAGCTCTAAATGTGTTCCCAAATTTACTTACTTCTCTATAGCAATGAATGATTTGAAAGTGCTCTCCAGTGAAATAGCTCACTGCTTGTAGACCATGTGTGCTTTGATTACTATGGTTATGTGTGTGAAGCTCCAGTTTGCCACTCAGTGTTCACTGTGGAAATATTCACTGCTGTGTTGACAGTGATTATGTACCTTTAATTCCAGCTCAGACCTAAGAGGGTTGTGCAATGAAAATCTCTTTAAAATATATGAAATAAGGTAACTACCCCAGTGTGCAAATCTAAATCAACTGCCATTTTGCTTCATTCTTTTTTTATTTTCCTTTTTTTTTTCCTCCTTAACTCTTTGTTAAGTTTTGTCTTAAGCTAAAACAAGCTTTAAAATAATTGAGATCTCTGCTATTTTTTAGCAGAAATACCTGTGGTGGCAAATACATTTTAAGCTAGCTAGAGTTACAGACAGAATGTGATTTCCTGCATGCCTGATAATTTCCAGTACTACCAAGACACAGATTCTTTATTTTATAGGTATAGTTAATATCTGATGGGCAGAGGTAAATCAGCAGTCAAAGGCAGCCTTCATTATGACAAGCTGATTGCCAAGGTATGCAGGTAAATTTGATGAAGATGAAGGGTTCTATCTGTTACTTCATGGTGAGTAAGTTGCTTTCAGTGAGGAAATTTGGTTTTCTGTTCTCCTACTTAATACTTGAATAAATTAAAGCAGTGCATAAACAAAAGCCACACTGGAGTTCGCCCCAGAGATGTAAGGCCTATTTTTCCTAATATTTTTTTACTGAAAGAAGAGATATCCCAAAAAGAGACATTGTGCACAGCCCTGTAGAAGAATTTTCTGACATAAATGTAGTTTCTTCCATATATGACTACAGTAAAAGTGCTTCGTCTGCTGAAATTATCACCTAGTCATGTGATCTGAAGAATGAAGACTTTGAGAAAAATGTTAACCAGGCTAACTGCCCTTTGAAACGTCTCTGTTTCCAAAACTGGGTAAGAAATAGTAATGGAAGGAAGAAGCAAGGGTAAAGAAAAACATTGCATCATATGCTCTTAAGAGAGTGTTTTGATTTGTGCCCCACTCCCTCACATTTTGGGCTGGACTTGGAATCCTTTCCCTCACATTTCAGCTTAAAATTAAATATTCCCAAGGTGATAAACTGACTTTTTAATAAGAGAAAACTTCAGTAAAGATGTAGATTTTGATAGGCTTAGTTGTAGGGCAATGAAGTGCATGCTTTTTGAGGCCTCTCCTATGAGAGCAAGTCAGAAAGGCATCCTAGGATATAAGAATCTGATTATGACCAGCTTTGACTTGTAGTCAAAGCTCACCTTGTCATGGTGAGCTCAATAGTAAGTCTGAAGATAAGAAGACATGTTTTGCTGAGTGACCAAGTATGTTAGCTTGTGCATGACTCCTTCTTAGAACTTTTGTCTAATGGGCTTGTCCATGCTCACTCAGCCTCAAGGAACTGAAAGAAGTTTGAATGGTGGGAAAAAAAAGAGGTGTATTTTTCTCTCAAGAGCTGTATTCATTGGAACTTCAATACCCTCGTGATTTCCTAGTAGCAGCAGCTGTATAATTTCTGTTTCCAGCATTGCTTCAAACTCTTGGGATTAACCTGAATGATTTGTATTATGTTCACATTCCCTGAGGCATCACTTTCCCTGGGCCTACCCAAATGTAAATATCAATAAAACTGGGCCTGACATGTCCTCTACAATTATTACCAATTTTTTCCATCGTGCTGTAAGTATGATGTGCCCTGTGTAGGCAGGGCTGTGCTGTGTTTTACTATGTGCTATGCATCATCCCTGCATGAATTGATAATCACAATGAAGTAGCGATTAGGGATGTCTGGTTATGAGACACTACTACAAAGCACATGAAAATGGGTTTTATTTGCCTCCAGTTGAGGCTTATTTTAGGAACATAACTGATTTCTGCATGGGGAAAACCTCTTTTTCACACAACTGGTATATGTTCTTAATGCATGGGCTAACCATATGCTTGTCCTCCAGGAAGATACAGAACCTTGAGACTCTCCTGCCTCTTCCCCTAAGAGCAATTGCTTTCCTTAGCACTTTGAGGGTTTCCAGTAGGTCTTTTTCAGCCCTAAAAAAATAGGGAAAGTAGCATAATAAAAATCAAAGTGAGATCTTACGAAAAGGAGGGTGATATTTATTTATAAAATGTTTAAGCTGGTTCATTATAAGTGTTCATACTCTGCACTCATAGATTTAATTCTCTTGCATCTGTGTACTTGCAAGCACCAAGGTGAGTGCTTCCAAGTGGACTGGTTGCAGAAAATAAGGGACATTTTGAATATGGAGGAGGTTTGTCCCCATTTTGGTTAACAAGAAAAGGATGGGTATACATGATATGCTGCAACCTTCCTGCCATCCTCCTGCTGGCAGGATACAGGGTGTTCTGCTGATGAGCCATCATGCTGTGGTCTCACCAGAGTGTAGGCTTTGTGGCTGTGTCATAAGCAAGATGGTCTTCTGTGTTCCTGAGTGAACCGGTGTCCTGGGAATGGGGTCCTTCATTATCAATGTAGGCTCTTTTGTCTTTCCCTTTGTGCTCCTTTCTGATGCTTCATAGACATTTCCACTTATACTTATTTCATGCTAACCTCTAGATAATATTTATGTTACAAAACTGTGTGGGCATTGGGTAAAACACTTGGTACAGGTGTACCTTTTACTTAAATTGTATATAATTAAGGTACTAAAAACTTCATTTTGAAAATAACATTATTTTTCTTTTGCTTCAAGCACCCAGACTGCATATTAATATCTGAAAACATACAAGAAACCCAACCAAACAAAAATAAACCCATACACACTTTGGCCAAGCATGCAGTAAGTTGTTGCTTCTGAAAATTCTTTTTGGATTGTTATAGCTTCCTGTTGGTAGCATAAAAATCCTTAAATTCAATGTGCAACATTAAAATATAAAGTGATAAAGCAAATCCAGTTACTTTCTTCCCTGTTCCAAGCTGTGTTAAACTGTATTGGCTAAAAGGGAAGACAATACTATAAAATTACCCTTGAAGGTTTACTGCTAATAATACAGTAGCATATAGAATTGTGGCTGTAGCTGTATAGACAGGAGTCTTCTAGGACAGGGGCGTTCCTCTGTGTTGGTTTGTGGGGGCTTTTTAATGTTTGTTTTTTTAGTTTTGTTTGTTTGTTGTTTTTTCTGTCTACAGGAACAATTTTTGCAATATTTCTTGTTTAAGCCTCTGTGTGACACTTGTTTTAAAGACCCAGTGGCTGAAATAGCAGAGCAATTAAAAATAACAAAAAGATTCTTAGTGGGAGAGAGTGGTAGTGGAAATAGGTGCTGTGATGTTGTTAAACCTTTTAAAATTATTTTGATTTAAAATTGGAGGTAGAACCTTGTGTGGCTTCTGTAAGGCAGTTTTACAGAGCTTACGTAACACTTGGGGGGGCTATGTGCAATTTGCTGGGAGTGGTGAATGATTGATTTTGTACTAAAGGAAAGTGGATGGTTGTATTTGTATGTGCTTGAGTTAAAGAATCCAGAAGTTAGGTACATGGAAAGAAAACATTATGAAGAAGAGTTTCATTTTGATGAATAAGGAATAAAGTGGAGGACATGTCTAATTAGTAATTAGTTCCTGGGCTTTGTTTTGTTTTTTTTTTCCCCCCCTTTATTTTATTTTAAGGTAATTTCAGTTTCCTGTGAAAGGCACTAAAATAAAAATTTTGCTACCTTCTTCTACATCTTGCTATTTCAGTGTGAAGAAGCATCACATTTCTATTTGAAATAGTCAAGAAGAAAGGAATAGGAGTTTAATGATCTAGAGTATTCGTTGGTTATGTTTGTAGTCTCTGGTTTTGTCAGGTGAATAGGTGTTTGCAACTAGGTGACACTAAATCAAAGGACAGATCAGATTTTTCCATTGTTTGAAATATTCTAAAACATGGGTTTCTTTCTGTTAGGGTTTCAATTTTTTTCTTTACTGCTTGTTCTCTGGTCTGTGAGACTTGGAGAGCACCAATGCTCTATGGGTTAATAATGTGATAAAACTTTGAAAAAGTACTATCCTGGTGTGTTGCAGTTAGAGTCACAGGTTGCAACTTAGGTCAGTCATCCTTTCAAAAAAAGCCATCTTCCAACTGGAGCCCCTTTTTCCTTATGTTTCTCTCTTTACTCACCTTTCTATTGATGCTCAAGGATAACACTGCTGTCCACGCTTGGTGTTTCTAGACCTCCTCATTCCAGAGTTGCACAATATCCAGGAACAAACCTTGCTGACTTTGGTAGGGGGGAACTGAAGAGGTTTGCTGATGGTTTCAGCTTTGTGTGTGTGTCCTAATTTTGGCTGGGTTAGGGCTTCAGTATGGCATCAGCACCAAGGTTTTCTGTTTGATTTAGTTTTTACCCTCCCTAAAATAGTAAACAAATATAATATCAGCTTAATCTCAATATAAAAAATCTTTAACTTAGTCTATTTATTAATGTCTCCTTTTCCTGGTTGTTTATCAGCAGTAGTCCAGAGTCTGCAATGTGACTTAGGAGGGTCAGTGTTTGGAGATCTTGACTGATATGAATTGTGTCAAAGAGGTATAATGAGGTTCATACGGATGTGGATTTGCTCTTTCCATGAAAAATGTAAATGGCTGAATTATGCACAGGAACATGTGCTGCTGTTTTTTGTTTGTTTTGTTGTTTGTTTTTTCTTGTCATCAGCACAGCTTTACTTTTGCTTATTTACATAGTGATGCTATTCAGTGGCTTGGAGGGATCTTTAAATAACACCTTTGGTAGGGTTCTTATGCAGGAAAAATGCAGGAAGGAACATTTTCAGAATTGCCTTTGGGGAGCTGGATATAGTCAGTGCTGACCCTGCAAATGTTCAGAGATGAAAATAATGGTTGTATTACAGTAATTCACAGGGCAGGAAGGAAGCACAAGATTGCACATTTAAAAAAAAAAAAAAGTTCCTCATGCATTTAAAATAAAATACTGTAAGTTCTTTCTTGTATTTTTTTTTTTTTTTTCAATATGGACTTATCTTTTAAAAAAAGCACCTATACTCATTTAAAAACAAAACTTCCCCCTTCCTCCCTCCCAACCCTCAAATAAGTTTTCTAGCACTTTATCTGAAAATAGTCCATTGAGTTTGTTTGGCGTAAGAATGACTATGCAGAGTTGTAGAGCTTGAGTTATGCTGGAGGTTAAAAAAGGTAATGTAACGGTCCCTTCAGCCCTCAGACACATATAGATCTACATACAGAACAAGACTGTATGAGATGCATTACTCACACAGGAGTTGCTTTCCATACCACTCACAACTAGTAGCCCACTGGGACTGATCACGGGTATAAATGATTCCTCTGGGATTTATATTCGTGTCTCTTGAATTGATAATGAAAAGAAGCCTGCAGTGAAATACCTTGGTGGAAAAAGTCAGTGACAGAACTTGGTGCATCTAGTTCAGCAAATCACAGACCTGTGATTCTCTTCCTTTGCATGTTGATGAAATCATCTGCAAAATAATGAAGAAATAACCTAAAGGTAAACTTACTTGGGATGTTATGTGATGGTCTGCTTTCTAGTAAGTCTAGCAGAAACCAAGGAGTGAAACAGTAGAGGACTAAAAGATAAAGTAAATGAGCAGTGGCTTGGAGCTTGCTGTGTGTGATAGTTTCACTGGGCTAGCCCTTAGCCAGCAGCCAACACAGCCATTTACCCACTTCCTCCCCACCCCCAAGGGATAGAGGAGCGGACTGGGGGGCAAGGATAAGGAGGCTTGTAGGTTGAGATAAGAACAGTTTAAAAATATAAATAGAAAAATTATAAAGCCTAATATAAAAATAGTAGTGATAATGGTAACAGTAACAAAATATACAAATGAGTGATACACAGTGCAACTGCTCAACACCCGCTGACCAAGCCCAGCCCGTTCCCAGATAACGATCCCAGAGGAATGACAATCCTGAACTGAAACCACAATCCCAGAAGAGTGAGAGCTCAAGCGAAAGCCAGAGAGAATCATCCCCCTTTCTGGTAGGCCCCGGATAATATACTAAACGTGATGTGGTATGATATGGAATATTTCATTGGCACATCCAAATGCCAGTTATGGGTTTTGCTCTTCACTACACTTCCCCCTCACAGTCCTAATGCAGCAGTGAACAGCCAAACACGATGGCCTTGAGCTCCAGTAGTAACTAATAACATTAGTACTTTTATCAGTGATGTTCTCATAACAAGTCTGAACTGAAACCAAAACACATCTATTCGAATTACTAAGAAGAAAATTAACTATATCCTAGCAAAACAAGGACACTGTGGTTTAACACAAAAAAGGGCTGAAGGCTGTTGACTATAAATGTTGATAGCCATCAAAAATAGATACAAGCATCTTCAAGTATAAAAGATAGGAAGTAATAAGAAATTAGTAAGAGTTAAACGTGTCCCAGACCTGCAGAACTTGTAAGAAAAATACAAATAATATTGCTTGATTAAAAATATCATGTTTAAACATCAAACGTTTTTTTGTGGAGTGCCAGGTTGTTCCAGATCTGAGCTAAAATTAGGTTCCAGTCTATAGTTTGTTTGAGTTAGATGATGAAATGAGAAATGTAACCTTTACTTGCATCAAACATGTAAATGGCTGGTCTATTACAGAGCTATGTGAAAATAATTCAAATTTCTAGTGTAAGTTCTTTAAAATGAGAAATTAAAAAAACTTTTTTCTGTGGAAATATTTGTTTAAAATACATTCCTCAAGTGGAAAATCCTTCTAGAATATCCATGGGATTTAAATACACACATATTCGGGTCTCTTCCCCCAGGAAGGGAATGCAGATAGATATACTGAATTTTGTTAGAACAAGTGTTGGATACTTCTAATTTACTGCAATACTTTTCTGTCTTAGTTGTTGATTGGAGTTTTCTCAATATCCAGTTTGTTGAATTATAGAAAGATAATCACAGCTTATTCAACATGCTAAGTTGATAGGAAAGTGTAATAATATTTGATATGTTTTAAACTAAACATTTTTGAGGTTGAATGTAGAAAATTATGGAATGTATCGGGAAAGAATGACTGATTTGCAAGATTGAAAATGAACTAGTTTTCAAAATAAAAACAGTTCTAAAATTATAAAACTTTTCTGCTTGTCCAAATTACCTGCTTTTATGGGGTATGTGTTTAGCTGTGGAATGCTACTTAGTTAAAGGAAGAAGATAAAACCAAAACTGTTTACTAGTGGTTAAAAACATAATATAAAATATTAAAGTAGGACTTGGAGACCTACTCCCTACTTGTGTGATCAAAAGGTACTTTTCTTTGCTGAGGTCTCTGCTATTAAGAGAAGTGTTATGATAGTAAGCGCTGCCAGAAATCCATTTGGACTACGTAAAGTGTGAAAAGCTTAATTATGAACGAGTAAGCACACTCTGGTTGGCGTGGAAATACAGAAGCTAATTTTGCACCTGTCATATTTTCACGCTGCAGTTGCTTGGCTTATTAGCTATTACTTTTCCACTAGCTCCAAAATCCAACCTCCTCCCTCTACGCTTCCAAAAATAATAAAGTTGTGCTTTTGATAAGGGATGCTGCTCAAAGGGCTCCTCCTGGGAAGTGAGGGTGTGTGCGAGACTTCATGCCTTTTTTTCTGAAAAATGTACCTTGTTTGAACACAGTTAACTCACCTTTTGACTTCTATCCTCACCCCATTGAAACTAAAGGCTTCCAGATGACATAATTTAGAGGTCTGGAAAGTAAATGGACCTCCTGAAGTACTCTGGATTGGTACTTTTTACTTGGTACTTTGTATACCAAGTTTTCTGAAGTGCTGCATCTTCTCCAACTCTAGCTTAAGAGTCCTGACCTGTATGATTTTTATGGAGAAACTGTTTTTGGGAGAAGACTTGAGTTGCACTGATCTGGGTGATCCTGTGCAAAACTAGTCAGTGGTTTGAGCATGTGGAGTTCATTTATGTAATCTGTGTCATAAATGAATCTGGCCATAGACTGGAGCTATACCTCCCCATTGGGTCTGTAAGGCAGAATTGAGTACAGGCTTGCGAAGGGAAAGACCTGATGCCTCTTCCATTTGGAAACAATAAAATATTTTGGTTTCATAATGTACCAAAAGAGGTAATTTCTCCTTTGGAAGAAATGTAAGTAGTTGTACGTGAACTCTCAAATAGATAGGCATTCTTGAGACATTTCTGACCACCTGTAGTTTTGATAGGTGGAACTAATGCAATTGATGTCTGAAATGCTCTTAAAGCTTACAAAATATTTTATTTTCAGGGCATAATTATATGTCTGCCTTGTTTTTCTACATTAACAGTATAGTCAGGTTTCTAAAGGTTGCCAGTGACGTGAATTGCTACAAAACTGAGACAATGTGTGCGGTAACAATGTGTATTAAAAAAACCAAAAACCAAAAAAACCCAGTTTCCAAGAAATGAAAGCAAAGCACCTTTGACTCATATAGAAATGTCATGAGTTTATGGGTATCTTGAAACAAAGAAACTTAATGACTGGATTTGTTTTTTAAAAAGTAAAAATGATTTAAAGTATGGAAGTTGTCCCATATTGCACATCTGTTGCGTAGTGATAAAACTTTCCAGATGAAATCTTATTCAACTCGAACTTTTCAGACCAGCAACATGAGAACATGCTTTCCTCTAATACTTATTGAATTTGATATTTGGGGAGGGGACGGGAAGCTGTCAGATTTGGCCAGTGATAAGGGACTTGACACCAAATAACAAAATTGTGTTGAATGACTTGCATATGGCTTAGTGCATCTCCACAAGGTCATATTTGAGTCAGTAAAGCTATGTGATAGCACAAGTTGGGTGTCAAGATTATTCTTACAGGATTAATGTTGTAGCTCTGCATTCAAAGTGCTTTGCAGCTACCCATACGTGCCTTGTACATACTGCTTGGTAGGCAGGTCTAGTGATGGGGAAAGGCAGTGCTATTTAATACATTTTTCCCCTGTGAATTTTCTTGATTCTACAATCTGTTAATAAAATTAAAAAGAGTATTTTCAAGCTAATTGTCATTAAATCTTTCAAATTTCAGAGAGGAGGCTCTGAGTCTTCAGCAGATGGTTGGAAATGAAATGCACATTGGGGGGAACACAGGCTCTGCCAAATCTGGACCTTGAACAGAACTAGTCAAATAAACAGAAGTGAGACACAGCAGGGATGGTTTGGAATAGGCTTTATTATGGCCAGAAAGCTTCAGGCTGTGAATGACCTAATCAACCTAAGCTCTAGACATGTACCTAAATTAGCTTCTACTCTACCATCCTCATAGCACTGCATTTTGCTTCATTCAAATACTATACTGACAGATCAAAGCTCTTTTAAAAGTGGAAAGTTATAACTGTTCTAGCTCGTTCTCTTCTCATTGTGTGTCCTATTCCACTCTCCTAATGCCCGCATTCTTAATTTTTCTCCTTTAGTTTCCCTGTCCTTTTCCCAGACTCAATACTACCACTTTTCATGCATTTGAAGAGTTTCAATTGACTTGTTCTTGTGGTTCTGCAAGAACAAGAAAAAGGAGTAACGGGAGCAGAGCTGCTCGATGTTATGGGGCTCCAGAGAGCAGTTCAGTTCCCACTCCTCCCAAAGGATTCCTATGTGACCTTGTTTCCTGTCTCATTACCCTGCTTGCAAAGCGAGGATAAAGTAACAAGCCCTGCCAGAGAAACATTATATGCGGTATATAAAGCACCATTCCAAAGTGGTCTTTTGCTGTATGCGTTTCCTAACCTGCGTGGTCCCTACCTCAGTTAGAACTGCTGTAAGTTACTTGAATAACAAACAAGCTTGGACTTGCTTCAGTTCATTTAACTAGACTTGGCATAACTTCATGTGTGCTGCCCACAGACATTACTGTGTGTAGTCCTGCTAGGACAACTGTCTGCAGAGAGTATCTGTGAATGTCACAGGGACATGGACTTGTTCTGAAAACACTTGTGCTGACAAGAAACAAAAATGAAATAACATGACTCTGATCATATTTAAGCATTAGCCAGGGTGATAACAAAATGCTATAAGCATCCTCCAGTTAATAACTAATCTGCTAAGTAGCATCATGTTGGTGACCAAGGTTTGAAGAATGTTTCAGTGTGAAATTCTGTATAGCAACAGCTTCTCTGTCACTGTGCTGTGAATTTGGTTAGCAAACTGGCTTAGCTTTATTTAAAAAAAAAAAAAGGTTATATGTGGCTGTATAAACCTTTCTCACTTGATATTTTTTATTCATAAAAGATAGTGTCATGACCTTTGAATCAGTCTGCTTTATACCAATAGACATGAACTTTTGCAATCTTTTTGTGAAAAGTAGATTACATTGGAGAGTGAGAGAAGCTATTTAGGGGTTTTGATGTGAGTATAGAAACAGTCACTTAGAATCATGGAATGGTTTGGGTTGGAAGGGACCTTAAAGATCGTCTAGCTCCAGCCCCCATGACATGAGCAGGGACACCTTCCACTAGACCAGTTTGCTCAATGCCTCATCCATCCTGGCTTTGAAAACTTCCAGGGAGGGGGCATCCACAACTTCCTTGGGCAACCTGTTCCAGTGTCTTACCCATCCTCACAGTAAAGAATTTCTTCCTAATACCTAAACTAAACCTACCCTCTTCCAGTTTAAAGCCATTACCCCTTGTTCTATCACTACCTGCCTTTGCAAAAAAATCCCTCCCAAGTTTTCTTGTAGGTATTTTCACTTTGGGTATTGGAAGGTTTCTATAAGATCTCCCAGAAACCTTCTTGTCTCCAGGCTGAACAGTCCCAACTCTGTCAGGCTGTCCTCACAGGAGAGGTACTCCATCCCTCTGCTGATCCTCATGGCCTCCTCTTGGACTCCTTCTAACAGGTCCAAGTCTTTCTTTTGTTGGGGGCTCCAGAAACGGATGCAGTACTTCAGGTGCCTTACGAGAGTGGAGTAGAGGGGGAGAGTCACCTCCCTCGACCTGCTGACCACACTTCTTTTGATGCAGCCCAGGATACAGTTTATTGGCCTTCTGGGCTGCAAGTGCATGTTGCCGGCTCATGTTGAGCTTCTTGCTCACCACCACCCCCAACTCCTTCTCTTTAGAGCTGGTCTTAACCTACTTATCGCCCAGCCTGTATTTATCTTTGGGATTGCCCCGACCCAGGTGCAGGACCTCGCATTTGGCCTTGTTGAACTTCATGAGGTTAAGAGAAGAATTCCAATTGTATTTAAGAGGAATTCTTTCTCTGGAATTCAAGGGGACAGGAATTAATGTGGTGTACTAGGTGCTGGTTTGTATTGCCTGAGGTGGTATTTATAAATTCTGGGACATTATGATGGGTTTTGGCATGAATTCAGTGGTTTGCACAGTGATATGCAAGGGATCATGTAATTTCCCTTTGTCATTCTGGTTTCAAGTATCCATAGTTGAAATTATTTGCTGTGATTCTAATTTCCTTTACATCTAGTAGGCACGCTTGAGCCCGCTGGGTTTCATTTCGAGCCCATTGAAGCTAATAGAGGGGAAAAAAAAAAAAATCCCTTTGACCTCATTTGGCATTGTCTCAAGCTCTTTGTGGCTGAAGCTGATGGATTCATCAAAATCCACTTAACCTTCCAGGGATGAGTGTGTGACAGGGACTGCTCAGGTCATCCTGGATCTTCATGGGTTTTCTGGGAACAGTGTGACCAGTTTCCCTTGTTCTTCTCTTTATTACCAGTCTAGGTGAAAGGACCAATTTGAAAAGTAGCAAAAGTCAGTGTAATATCTTGTATGGTCTCTAATATTATGTGATCCAACCTCAGCATCTTTTGGGTAACAAAGGATTCATACAGTTAAAAATGACTATAATACCAAAATATCCCTTAGAATTAACTTTCTTACATGTTTCTCTTCTTTTTTCAAAATTTTAAAAGTACCTAAGGTTAAAAAAAAAACTGTACTAACCCCTGCCCCATTATTCAGGCATATTCCTGAATCTTTCTATATTTTAGATCTATCTCTGATGAACAAACCTCCCCAAATATGAGCAACTACATAGTGTGCTGATTTGTAACTCGTTTCACCCTCTCCCAAGAAAATAGGAAAATAAATAGGAAGAATACAGATGAAGAGAAGAAAACGGTATGCCCTCCTTAACCTTTCTCCAAAGACAGGTGAAAAGTTCCACACCATCAGCTCTTTAGTCTAATGCTCTGCAATATCATATAAACAAAAATTCTGATACGTTATTATCATATTAAAGTTTTTTTCTGGCCTGGAGATTTAATTTATCTGAAGCTCTTCCACTTCTATTCAGTTTAGGAGGATACAGAAGCTGACTTTTCCCAGGCCACATCCTATCAGGACACTAGAAGAGCTTCTTTATCCCTGAAAGGCATGTTCTAATGTAAGATAGGATTGATTTAATAAACCTAAAAAGTGGACATTGCTTCTCTCTTCCTAAAGGTCAGGGAAAAGTCTTGCCAGCACCAACACGAGTCTGGACATGGACATGAGCAATCTGCCACAGTGGACCCTGCTTGAGCAGCAGGATTGGTCAAGATGACCTCTGGAGGTCCCTCCCAACATCAGCCATTCTGTGATTCTGAGTTTCATGGGTGATTCTGTTCAATGGTAAGAAAAGGAGTAAGAGCTGGTTGTTGACTCCTCCAGGGCAAAACTGAAGGGAACAAATCTCTACACACCTTTTCATTGGGCTGATGTACTGAGTTAGGATGCTGCAAATAACTGCTTGTGAGACAACTGGGCTTTGCTTTTCTTGGGGTGGAGGCTTTGACCATGATCTTCTGAAGCTGTATTCCTGGTCCCTTTGATTAGTGCTAGTAGTGAGGAAAGCTGCTTCCACCATTGAGGGGTGTGTTTTCAAAGCAGTATGCGGGGCTTTGGTGTGTGACACCATTAAATGTTAGCATGCATTTTCAAACAAAGAGCCTCAAGGCTAGAGGTAACTCTTTGATCTTTAAAAAGCTTGCCACGCAGGGGAGTGAGTTTGAATGTATATTTATGTGTGCAAACCTTGCAGGTAATTAGATTTTAGTTTCAAGGCTGCAGGACTTCACATAAATGGTTCAGATTTCAAAAGGCTCAAAATAAACATCAATTCCTATTTATCTCAAGGGATTTAGAGGGGCATAAAATAAACCTTTAATGGCTTGAGACACGCTTTATTAATTGCTTTGTTGAAGAGATAAAACCTGAGGGAGTTTTTGTATTAAAATGGGATGTGAACCAGCAGAAATCTAAGCAGAATCTGAATTTGGTTTAAGGAGAGTAAGAAAATATACAACTGACCCTTCCTCTGCATTTAGAAGATTATTACCTTAATATATATACCTTATTTGTTTTTAAGGAAGCATGCCTGCATTGAGCCATAATAATATGTGAAAGCATTTGAGCTAGTCATTCAGTATTGAAGTAGTAGGATCTGTCTAAACAAAGTGACGAGCAATTAGGGAGCCTGGGGAAGTTGTCTGTTTTTCATATCTGAAAATAAAGTTATCAAATTATTACCCGAAGTGTTCCATGTCTGACTGAAGGGAGCCTTTGTAAATACAACTGTAACTTTGCAAAGATGGCTCTGTTTTGTATACTGTTTTGACAAGGAGCAGTGGAATGTATTTTCTGTTTTGGTTTTTTTTAGTCAAGACTTTTTTATTTTCCATATGCAAATTTCATCACAAGGAGGACTACTGATAGAAGATGAAATTTTTTCTTTGTTGGGTGAAAAATTATCTCATTCAAAATTAAAAAGGTGGCTGATTGCTAGAGTTCTGCTGGCTTTTAAACTGATACATTAATAAATACTTTAAATTGAAATTGCCATCTTGTTGAATTTCTCCTTTTTGTTTTAGTTATTTGAATTTTCATTGTAGCTTTTTTTTTTTTAAATGAAGAATGTCTGGTTTTATTTAATTTCATGTGAAAGAAAGAGTGCACTGTAATCCTTAGTATATTTTTCCTCTTAATTCTGTTATTAATGTTTGTGAGCTTATTGCTGGACAAATTCTGTGACGTCCTAGTGTGAATAGTCCTGCTATGTTCTGGTTGTGTACCTATGTGTATTTACCTGCAGTCCTCAGCTTGTCCTCTGTACCCTTGGGCAGCCCTTGCTTTCTACGTGAGTGAAAAACATGTCTTCCTCAAACTGTTGCTGTTCTAAATAATGAGGGCAGGAAATAACAAATTTGAAAAGCTGAACTCAGCAAGGCTCAAATCCTGAATGGATCTGTGACTGAACTGGTAATTAAAAACATCTTTACCAGTTCAGTATCTGGACCAGAAGCTCATCCTTCCTAACAGCTCTAGGACTGTATTTGAAGGTGATGGATAGTGAGTCACTGGGAAAGATCATGCTGCCATCACCCTCATGGTGTGCACCAGACTTCAGACTGCTTGTTGGGGAGCCCTCTGTCCCCGTGTTTGCTAACATCTTCTAGTATACTTGCTTGATGTCAGTGGGTGGTGAAAGTTTCTCGGAGGGTCAGGAAATAACTTTCACATACAAGTAATTTCAACGACGGAGATGCTGAAGTGACCCTAAAGTCATAGGCCAGAACTCTAGTGATGTGAATGCTGAGGACCATGGTCATTTGCTGTCATGAATCTTCTTCAGGGCATGGGACTGGAACCTAACATAGCATAAGATTGTAGCAAAAACTACAGCATGAGAGTCTCAATATTGATTCCCAAAATAATCATGGTTAGTTATAGAGAAAAATAAAAAAATTGTCTATAAGCCCTCTTGCTTATTTGACAACACGTTCGATCTAACAGATCTATAGGTTTCTTCTCTCCTGTGGCACTAAAGATGCCACTGTGACACTGCCCCAAGAAATGCCTGGCAGAAATTCTCATCTTTAAACTGACATCAAAGCTGCATTCACCTTGTTGAAGAATGGAAATTTTTAACTTTTTTTCAATCCAGTCCCTTATCTAAACCATTAACTTGCATAGAAGAGTCTTAAAAAATGGTATTTGGTGGCTAAATAAGGCATTTTTCTTGGAAGTTATTGAGACATGAAATGATTACTTATCATCCCTTGAAATGACATTACATTTAAATGTAATGGTACATGGGCACTTACTACTACCTTCATCTCTGTTAATCCTTGCTCACAGCCTGCAAATTTAACATTCTCTCAGCCTTATGGGATGCACTGAAATTCTCAGACTTATAATTGCTTTTCATTGTGCCATCCTGCATGTTACATGATTTGAAGAGGTTTTCTTCCAACTAGAAAATATTTAGTGAACCCCATGCTGTGTATTTTTTCTCTTTAATAAATTTTATCTATCAGTTCACCAAAGATTCAAAGGAAAAAAAAAAAAAAATAATTCAGTTGACCATAATTGATTTGAAAATTCAAGTGACAACCTTGTGGTTATTGATGGCTTTTAAATTGCTGTGCATTGTTACCTGGGTATGCCTGTGAAATTCATCAGCATTCCACACCTTTCTAGCTGCTTTTGTTATTTGCTTAGAGATAGCAGTTGTAAATTTAGATGTGCACAAAATAACCTTACCAAAGATATGGCATTGTCTGAAAGTCTTTGCGATGACTGCCTGTATAAATGGGCCCTTTTCCATAGAGGTCCACAGGAAAACCAGAGCAGAAAAATCTTGTTTGAGAATGAGACAGCTTAAGCCTGATCAAGTTTGTCATGTACTGGAAGTTTCCCAACTTCATTGCCCTTCTGAATTGGTGGTTGGGTTAAACAGAGAGAGAATGGGAATGGGACGTCACAATGGGACACCCAGATACTCATGGGTCTTGCTCTAAGGTGAGGGGGAAACTGTAGTACTGCAAAGAAGCTGAGAGTATGTGAACCATGGTACAGTGCTGAAGAAGAATTTGTAAAGGGCCAGTTCTCCTTAACTTTCCTTTCTACATTCACCCCGAACTAATGGAAATTGGGGTCAAGTGTGAATCCTCAAAAAGAAACCCACCATGGGAATCGGATTCTTGGTTTTGTTTTCTAAGGTATCCCTACTAACACACAGCACTGCCACAAACACCGAGTAATGTAACAGGAGTCCTCACTTAAGAGTCTGAGCTTATGTGTCTGTGGTCACAGGTGTGATGGTGATAAGCAGTTGGTGCTGAGATGCTCCACTCAAGTTTGCAGCAGTGTTGCTTCACACATGCTAAATTTGAAGGTCACTGAAGGTATGGGGTGTAGCAAAATGTGAATCTGTATGAAAGACTCATCCAGTTTGGAGAAGTAGTTAGAACTATATTTCTGTCTCATTGGGCTGAATATCAGGTGGTAGAAGGTGTCATGGTTCTACTTAGGTTGCTGAAGTTATTCTATTTCCAAATTGGACTTAGAAAACAGATTTATTTTTCACTGATGGTGTTAGTTACCCGAGATGGTCAGCTCCCCCCACCCCTGCAAATAAAGCACTTCTTTTTCCAAAATTGGTTTTCATGTTCCACTCAGCATAGTAACCTATTTGCTGCAATTGTTGTGCAGAAAGCTTTTCTTTATTTCTCTCCTGTTTGTTTTTGTTTTGTTCTGTTTTTTTTTAATAAATCTTTCTCATTGAAATGGGTATTTACATTCCAATTTAGAAAATTTTATTTAGACAACTTGGAAAAACTGCACCAGTGAATTCCTGAACATTCTTAACACTGAGTTACATCAGCAGAAAATCTGCCTTACCCCCTCTGCATTTCAATATTATGTTGGTGAATGCCTGTACTGAACTCAGTCCAGCTGCCTCTGATCATTCTTGTGTTTTTCTTCTAATAATGAGCCTGGCAGCCTTGCTGATGAGTGTGGATACATTAACGTATTTTTTTTTTTCTGCAAGTTCAGTATTGTTTTAATTGTGTGTGTTACAATATTTTAAAGAAAATGCTGTTTTTTGGAATCCGTGGTTTAATTGATGGAGTCCTGAACTCCTACTTCAGTGATGACCTTTGGTGAACAGGTCATGCTTGTAGCAAAGTCTGATGCTTTTGAAGGACATCAAGCTTATGTTTTTGTGAGTGCTGCTAAAAATTCTGAAACTTTAAAAGACAGTCTTGATCTATGGAATAGATCAACTACTTTGTTTGAAATGCACAAGTTATGAGTCTTATGTAGACCAGGATAAAAAGGATGCTCATGATGCTGTGTGGCCATAGCAAAGGGCCTCTCTGTTCTTGGATTGTGTTTTTGATAACATAGCAAAAATTGCCCCTTGCTGACAAAATCACATGCCTGTGTTTTCCTGTAGAGTAAAGCAGTCTCTGGATATATTGCCCTGCCATGAATTGAAGGGATTTATATTGTCTGTCCATTAAAATATGTTACATATCCAAGGGGCAAACAGATATAAGCCCTGTTCCACCTGCTGGGTCAACTTTGTAGCTTTCTGATCTAAAGTCAAAGATCAGAGCACTCTTAAATTAGCAGGACCTCACAAATATTGAAGGAAAAGGCGAATAAGTACAAAAAGCTTTATGTTCTGAGCAGAAAGTAGTAAGAACCCCTGACACTTCTGTTACACCTACAGAAAATAAATCACAGCTTTGGACAATGATATGCTTTTGCAAGTTTGTTCGTTGGAATATAAATGTTGACAAGCTGAGTCACCATGTCCTTTTGATGTGGTCTTTTTTTCTTTTCAATATAGAAATAACAGTGATTTCAGTAATTGTTGAAATCTCAGAGTATCCTCTTATTCAGTGAATTTTTGTGACGGATTTACCATTCATTGGCAGCAGCTCATTCCTGACCTAAAAAAAAAAAAAAAAAAAAGCCTGAAATCTAATGAAAATCATGTAGTATAAGATATAGCGAAAGGTACCTTCATTTTGTAGAGTCAGGCATTATGACTCACCTAAATGGCATGGACTATGACAGAGCTGGAATCTGAGAACATTCGTTCATTAATCATAAGACAATTTTTCTTTAACTAATTCTTGTTGGTAGTTGATTTTGTCTAATGCTCTTTGATCCTCTTGAAACAAGTATTGTTTGTGTATATTAGTCTACTGCAACTGCATTGATGGTTATTGGAAATTCACATTTTGGTTTCATAAGCCCAAATGTAACATGATTGCTCTGTCCCTCAAATTTGACTCCTGTGTCATTGTTGTGAGTAGGAGTTATAACAGCAGACATGGTTGTTTCACTTAAAAAAATAAGACCCACTATTGAATCAGAGTTTTTTTGAGAGCCTCTTGCATTATTCAGAATCAGACTTGACCACTTTTTGTGAGACAAGGTTACATGTGCAGACTGTATCATAAAAGGATGATCTATAAATGCAGATAAATATATTTGTGTCAAGGTTTACACGCATATGAAAGAATGTTTATGTAATTTACAGTGGTTTAGGAAGAGTTCATGATTAGCTAAGGTATTGATGTTTACTTGCAGTATAGCGAGGAAGAAAAAGGAACATTGTTGTGTTGTTAAGTACTTTCTCTAGTGTCTTATATTTTGAAAAATATGCCATGCCTTTCAGCTAACAGATGGAGTTCACAGCTGTGCATGTGAGTATAGCCAGGCTCTAGGAAGGAGGGGAAAAAAAAATAAACTTAAAAGGAAAAAAAAGGAATCTCTCTTTATGGAAAAACAGTTATTTTTTTTCCTCTTCATCTTTCCAAGAATGACTAAGACATTCATGGTAGTACAATTTAGTAGTATGTAGTAGTCCCGGTGAGATGCTTTGTGTAGGGACTCTTGATATGGAAATAATCTCTTAATGTCTTCCAAATCTGTAGCCATACTCTGTGCTACTGCATTTCCTGTTTCTTTTTTTTTTTTTTGCACAGAAGCTCCTCCTTCTCCCATACATCTACACCTCACTGGACTGCAAAGGTGGAAGGTTAATTTCCACAGTAAATCCACATCTTTATTTCTTGTCTTTGCAAAGGAGAATTGTAGCTACAGAAGGCAGAAGAAAAACAGATGAAGCAGAAGGCATCAGTTGTCACTCTTGAGTACTGTTAGAGGCATGGTACAAAATGCATGGTTTACATCTTTAAAACAAAGTGTGCCATTAAGAGGGTAATGCTAAGAGGAATTTTATCTAGCCTATAAATACCAGTGAATCTTTTCAACTTCAAATCCCAGTACAGAGACAATTTACAGTTGCAATCAGAATGATGCACACAATTTAACTTCAGCACCATCTGTAACTATGCTGGTATTTTAATAATGAACAAAATTATATCTTGGCAACAAAAGTCCCACTTAAATAAAATACATTTAAGTCCTAAGAAAGGCCTCCAAAAGGAAACTACAAGGCTCCTGACTTACCCTGAAATCTCCTTCATGTTTACTATAAAATAGATGTATCTACATTTAAATAGCAAGCTGTGGACAAAAGATCTGTGGGATTCTTAAGCCCTTATTAAACTACCTCTGAAATTCAGGGATTGTGGAACAGGCAAGGTTTTGCACAGCTGGTCACAAGCACTCCTG
>NW_010296217.1:0-36535 GCF_000700745.2 Antrostomus carolinensis | reverse complement strand
TCAGCAGAGACATATAAGTGAGGTCGAGGCCAGGAGCTCTTTGCTGACGCACCAGGCACTGTGTACTTGAAGAAAAGCACCTATAGCAGGCAGTTATCTTTCCTTAAAAAGTCTTTTATTACCATGAGATGATGCAGGAGGCATGTCACATCCTCTTCTGAATTTGTCTTTTGGACTTCGTTGTAAGACCTATCCACACCAGTTTTTGAGTTATAATTTTCTCTTCTTTTTGATTTTCTCCAATTTGTATATTTTACAAAGAGGATGCAATTTTTGCTCTGTAGTAGTTTGCATGCTGGGTTCTGTTCCCTACCCTTCCTTCAGCTGCATTGTTGTATGATATTAGTCCTGTTTTCCTACTCTGGGTACTGCTGTCTTGCAATGTTTATGACTATTTCATGATGCTTATGGTCACTAATAGAGTTGCTGGAGCACAGACCGCAGTCTTACTGTGGTTTGTCAAATACTTTCCGTTTATGGTGATATCAGATCTTTGGCATAAGTATGATACTGTTTATCATACCGATAAGAGATCCTGACTAAAGGAATCAAAACTAATTTTAAAAAAAACAACCTCATAATAGGTTGTTGAGTTTCTCAATTGTTTTTTGTTAATTTATAATAATTTTCTAAGAAATCAAAAGTGCATAAAAATTGGAAAAATTCAGTTGATATGGGTAAATATTTTTCATTTCAGAAGCAAGATTGCTGGTGACAGTGCTAATAATACACGACACTGTAAATGCTATCCATAATTGCCTGTTTCCCAAAAGTCAGCATAGTCAAGTCAGCACCCATTTCTCAAAAGCAAGTCAACATCTGTGTTGTTGTGATTTGCATGGAGAAGTTGGCTTATAGGTACAAGGAGACTTTTTTTTCTTTTTTTTTCTTTCTGAATTATCTAGTCCGCAAGGAAACATGGGAGAAAGCAATTGGCTAGTAAATGCTTTTCTTTGTGAGTGTCTGGATATTTTAAATGATTCTGTAGTGTGGAATTTTCTTTGTTAAAAACAATGCTTTTAATAGAGTTCTAATGCAGTTAACTCAAAGCAGCAAAGCTCTTGCTCTGTTATGCAAACTGCCAAGTCAAAAGGAGTAGGGTCAGAAACTGGAAAACTGGGAGCACCTGCAACAAAGGTCTGTTTCTTTCACACCAAGTGAGGGAGATGAAGTCCATTGAAATGTGTGTGCTGGATCATATGATGTGAATCAGGCTACATTGACTTTTCTTTTAGTTTTACCATGGGTCTTTTCTCTGACCTTGCAGAAGCACAAATTGTTTTATCTCTTTCTTGTCTGCACCCATCACAAAAAGAAATATGATAATACCATCCACTTTTAGAGAGTTTTGTATCTTCAGAGGTGTGTGTTGACTGTTTGGGGTTTTTTTGCAGTTTTGTTTGTTTGTTTTTCTGTTCTGCCTTCTCATGGAAGCAGGGCCTATGGGATGATCCTCACTGTATGTGCATATCCTACCTGTCTGGACCCCATGGCCTATTTCAGCTCAGTTTTACAAAAATATCAATCTCAAATCTGTACAGTTCGTATGTGTAGTGTCTCTAACAAGGGATGCATCAGAACCCCTCTGTGTATGACCTGGATTGTTGTGCATGTACAAGTTGATTGATACATCCTAAGCACTTTACAGTACTGTAGTTCAAAATTTCAACTGGCATGTAAAAGCTGGGCCGTGTCTGGCATTGTAGGTCTGTGTGTGTAGAGCTGCCAGGTGCAACCTCCAGTGTTGCAAGGTGAGTTTTGACTGGGGGAAAAGCAGAAGAATGGCCCTGCATCTTGTCAGAGTATCCATTCAAACTTTATTTGGAGGAAATTCCTGCTTGCGCTCTAAAGTCAAGCAGTCATTACTCCCTGTTCTATCAGAAGGTGGACTCTGTTAATCCTGATATTCTCAGAACTATGTCCAATTTTTTTTTTTTTTCCCCTCTGAGTAAAACCAAATAAGAATCTCAGAATTTGGGGTGAAAATTATGTTATAATGCTATAGCAGCAGAGATCTGGGTGAGTGTGTCTGGAGATGGAAACAAAGGATGTGGAAATGTAGACAAAGTATCTGGTAGTTAGAAGAGCTAATTGTCACTTCCTAAGCTGAATTGTCGCTTCCCAAACCTTAAATACATTGCTTTGAAATATTTTACACTTGCTGCTGTGCTGAGACACTTGGTGTCCGATAGGTATCCAATCATAACCATCAAGGAAAAGTGAGGATCCAGAGACTGTCATGTCTCTTGACATGGTCTTGTGGGTCACTGGCTGATGTGCTGAGTTCTCATGTGGTCCAGGAGCCATCACAGGGAACTGAAGCGAATCAACAGTTTAAATACTATTTAAATTGGAATAACTTCATTCAGTTATTTTCAATGTTGGATTTTAGTGATGCTGAACAGTCGTATAAATCTATCACTAGGACTTTGAACCTCCTCTTGAGAGATTCCCAACCCCTTCACTGGGTTTTGTAAAACACAAATGTTCGAGTGAGTTTGGTGCCCCAATGTATTTACCATCCGAGATCTTTGATTAAATCACAAGTTTGGGTCACAAGTGACAGTGAATTTGAGTCTCATTTTAAGTTACAGATTTTTTTTTTTCATTATTTATTTGTTTATTTTAAAGTCCAAACAGAACAACTATAGCCTGCCATATTAGGGGGCACAGCACTGCACAGACCTATCTGCATTGCAGTCAGTTCTCTTTGAGACTCAGAGGCTGTAACTGATAGATAATCTGCTCAGGACCTTGGTAACTTGTTTTGTTATCCGCATGGTCAAAACATCAGTGGCATACTTATCATTAATTTGCATAACTTGCAGATTTTGTTAGGCCTTTTTGCTGATGATAACCCAAGAGACAGAAAGAATTTCATAATTGTTTGCTTTTTGAAGTCCATTAGTCAATGCACTGATATAAATCATATGGATTACACTGATTTTTGATACAGAGCAGGATTTTGATTACAAAAGTATCTGGGCTCTTCTAGAGAGTCATTGCTGAAAGAAATGAGAAATATTTTAATGTAATCTATCTCATTACAGGAAAGGTATAGCCCAATTTTGGATCAGTCCTGAATTTGCCGTCATAACTATAAAGTAGTTTTTGCTTTCAATCCTTGCCTTCTTGCCTTTTGTAGCCCTGAAATACTATTAATATATTACTCTCTGCTCTTTTCTCCCCCATCCTTCCAAATTGTATATTTACTCTGTGAGTGCAAGAAGGCTGTTGTGCCCGAGATCCTGCTAACTTGCAGGACTTTTCCAGTAATTAGATCCATGCTAGCTCCACAGGATATTCAATTAAAAATAAGACGGTATTATTATTATTCCCTACTGAAACCCTGTACTATGTTCTTGAATGTGTATGTGAGAGCATTGTAATGAGCAAACTCACTTCACTTAATTCCATCCTTATTCAAACGTTATGGGCTCAAAAATTCAACTTGAGTGTTAGCCTTGCCCATCTGTCTTCAGATGAGGATGTGAAAAGAAGAGAGGAAAGACACAGACTACTCATTTCAGCAAACAAAACTAATTGGCTGTGTATATGTGTCTGAGCTTGGGGAAGAAATGAAGGACGTGTTCAGATTTTGTAATCACAATGCAGCATAGGATTCTTGTGAAGCATGGGACATGCTTTTACATGCTGTAGAAGGCCAGCTGGCATATCTGTGTGTCACTTCCATACAAAGTATGAAGCTGGAACTCCTATGCTTTGTATCTGCTCTGTGGAGATCCTTTACTGAACACAACTCGGGTGTTCTCTAAAGTCTGCCTGGGCATTGCTACATTCTTCCAGTGGTTTTGCAACAAGAGCCAACATTAGATCATCAAATTGCATTCTCTGAAGGGAAAACATTTTCAAGATTTTCAAGTATTTGATGTCTTAACAACAGCTCCCATCCAGCTCCTATCGCACCAGACTGTCATTCTGGAGGGTAAATTTCAGTCTTGCACATGAATTCAATCACAAGTGTCTCTGTCTACTAAGTAGAAACAAACATTACCTTGAGATAGCACAAGTTGTCATATTTATTGCTCATTTGATGACCTCTATCTATTTTTTTTTGCTTTTTTTTTTTTTTTTTTTTTTTTTTTTTTAGATAATTGTGATGATGCATTGGTATCTCCCTTACCTTCAACAGCCCTTACCAGTTCCTCTGAGCTCTCCAGTACTCACAGTCCCAGCTTTGCAAAGCTCAACAGGCGAGATGGTAAGGTTGCAATATGAAATGCCTAAACTATTCTTTTTAATCATGTTTAGAAAGAACAACTTTTTATACTGTTTGTATGCAGTGCATTCAGAGCCAAGTTGAATGGAGCTGTTAACTTATGCTTCTGTGAAAGTTCTATCTAAGAGCAATTCCTTCTTTTGTTATAGAAAACTTCTATTAAATTTGAAGCCTCTACTTCTCTTGTAGAAACATCCTGAAGGAAGTTCAGATAAGTCTTTTTGCTTTTGAAGAGAGTTCCCATGATCTTTAGAGCTTGAAGGTTATTGGGCTTGAAACTATTCTATAACATAGGTGTTTGTTAAAGCTATTAACAACTAGATAGTGAAATTTCAGTGGAATTCAGTGATTACACAGCACTGCAGAAATAGTTAAAATGAATGAAAAAAAACTGCAGACATTTGCAGTGAGGAATGTTTGAGGCCCAGATAATGAGTTTACACACAAGATGAGACTATTAGGATCAAACCTGTTATCAGAAAAGAGAAATTGGAAGTATCTAGGCCATCTTCTGGCACTGCATTGCAAATTTGGGTTGTTGGCTCCTATCTTATTCCAAAGTTAGAGCCTCAAAAGAGCAAAGACCTGTATTATCACAATTACATATGATTTTCATTATAAAGAACACTAGAAATTATACTACTAGGAAATAAATGAGAATGTTCCTACTTAAACATAATCTCTGGAACATTTCTTTTAATCAAACACTGATAAACCTACAGAAAGACAGTAACGTGTTCTATCTTAGGTGCTTGGCACTAATGATAAGGAGTTGCTAGGTTATTACAGAAGTGTTAGATGGGAGTTACTGCATCATATTTAAACTCCTGAACCAGAGTTCCTCGGGAAGTCCAAGATGATATGGTAGTTACTTAACATACAGAAAGTTGTAAATGTTAAGCATGATATTTGAATTTGCCCTGCCTTTGTCTCCAGCTGCGACAGTGAATAGACATGCTTATGTGATTTTGCAAATAACTCTAATGACTAATTTTATCTTCAGAGAAGAGGAAGAGTTTAAAAGTTAATATTATTGTAAGTTGAGCTTTGGCTGTACTGTATTTTAAAGTGATATTAACAATATCTAAAATAAATTGACGATGATTGCAATTTAAGGGCAGAAAATTAAATAGGTCTTATTTAGTGGTGCTACAACAGTTTTGCCATGTAGTGGGCTGTAATGTATTCTAGTTTTTTAGACATACAGTATTGTATTGGTAAGATCCACGCTGCCATTTGGCATAAATTATGGCAACAGGAAGACAGCATATTGAAATTAAGTCCTGTGCAAGGAAGTTGTTTCAGCAACTTTTATTTTGTGTTCTGACAGTTTAGAATAATAGATTCTCCTGGTTGGAAAAAGACCTCTGAGATCAAGTCTAACCATACCTGTCCACTACTAAACCATATCTCTGAGTTTTGATCCAGGCCAGGATGCCATTTGGCCTTTTTGGCCACCTGGGCACACTGCTGGCTCATGTTCAGCCGGCTGTTAACCAACACCCCCAGGTCCTTTTCTGCCAGGCAGCTTTCCAGCTACTCCTCCCCAAGCCAGTAGCATTGCATGGAGTTATTGTGACCCAAGTGCAGGACCCAGCACTTGGTCTTGTTGAACCTCATACAGTTGATTGCCACCCACTGATCGAACCTGTCCAGGTCCCTCTGTAGAGCCTTCCTACCCTCAAGCAGATCAACACTTCCACCCAGCTTGGTGTCATCTGCGAATTTACTGAGGGTGCACTCGATCCCTTCATCCAGATCATCGATAAAGATGTTAAACAGGACTGGCCCCAACACTGAGCCCTGGGGAACACCACTTGTGACTGGCCTCCAGCTGGATTTAACTCCATTCATCACCACTCTTTGGGCCTGGCTATCCAGACAGTTTTTAATGCAGCAGAGAGTGTGCCTGTCCAGGCCACTGGCAGCCAGTTTCTCAAGCAGAATGCTGTAGGAAACAGTGTCAAAAGCTTTACTGAAGTCCAGGTACACCACATCCACAGCCTTTCCCTCATCCACTAAGCGGGTCACTTTGTCATAGAAGGAGATCAGGTTAGTCAGGCAGGACCTGCCTTTTGTAAACCCATGTTGACTGGGCCTGATCACCTGGTTGGCCATCATCTGATGTGATAACTGATGAGTTAAACCCAAAACAGAATTTAGAAGCTAAATTCTACCTTGCTTAATTCTTTTGTTGCACAGACTTCTGTAGAAATGCACAGACACAGTGCCAGCAGAATTCACATGCGTACTTCATCTTAGGTTGGAGGGGCAAGCAGTGGTAGATGGTGGCTGAAGGAATTTTCTTTGGCTGACACTTGAATGCAAACAGTAAATATCTTTACAAGAAATAATATTCACTAACAAGGACTATGCCATAGCTTTCTAATAATGTTGAAGTGTTTTGATGAGTTAGCTTAGTTTTGTCTGTAATTGATAAGATAGTGCTGCAAGTAACAGTGCCTCAAGATAGAGAGCCAGATAAATAGATTTGTTAACGTAAATATGAATGCACCAGGTGATGATGAATTCATGGAATACAGTTTAGACCTACATCAATAGAAATTTCTAATTTATCAAGTTGATTCAGTAATAGATAACAATAACTTAAAGGCTGTTACTTAAAAAAAAAGGCCTGCAGCAGTGAAATGTGCTATTAAAAAAAAAAAACAACAAAAAAACCCCCCACACAAACTACCCATGAATAAAGCTTTGTGTGAACTGCTGAAAGTGTTCAATTAAAATGCTGATAAATCTGTATTGGTAATAGTAAAGCAGTTAGTATAATTCTGATAAGTGTGTTTCTGAGGTATGAAATGTATTACTTTCCCATGAGAGGGATTAATCAGCTTTTTTGTTTACAGTAAATAAATAATGAAAAAGAATAAGAAAATTGCTACAATATGACTGTATCAGCTGAGATTTTCCAGTTCTCTATTAGCTCTCAGTCTGAGTAGTCAGTATAGGCAATTATTATGTATGAGAATATAAAACATATATAAAGTCAAAAGGAATTTAGTCTATGCCCAGGAAGTGTTTGATCTAGGAATTAAAGTAAAATTCTGCAGCAGGGAAGCACTTTAGTTGCAGCAGGAAGTCCAAGGGTTTCTAGCACAATATAAAGCCAGTTGAGCTGTTTGTAAGGCACTGTAGGGTGGAAACAAGCACTCCCTTTGCTTCGTATTAATAAACTAAAAATAAGTATGGGCATCCTGAGCAGCCCTGTGGAACATCAAGGAGCCTTGACTGTATAACAGTGGGCTTAAGTGCAATTTTTGGAATAATTATGTCAAAAAGTATAAATGATCTGAAAAAAAACAAACAAACAACTATTTGATAGCAGTTCTTGGAGTCATATGGGTATCCAACTGAAACCATCTGATCTTTGTTCTCCTCATATTTCTAACATTATGATTTGTTACCATGGAGAATAAAAGCAATGTATCCAATTCCTGTGGTACTATTTCTCCACTAGGACTTTTTCTCTATATCATGTTGAACATCGCCCCTGAAATGATCCACAGAAAATGTGAAATGTGTGAATTGTAAGGGATGATGGTGTAGCCTTTTCACAACGTGTGAATTGTCCTATCGACACCAATGGGAACCTGTTAGGCAGAATGAGGAAATCACAACATCATGTCTGAGGGGCATACAAAGTGCCAAGCAGTAGTATTTGGTGAGCATCCTCTCTCTCCTACTTTCTTGAGAGAAAGACAATGTGACATCTCCATAGATTAGTGTTTTCCAGATTACCTAAAAACAAATGAAACACTGGAACAGGTTGCCCAGAGAGGTGGTAGATGCCTCATCCCTGGAAACATTCAAGGTCAGGTTGCATGGGGCTCTGAGAAACCTGGTCCACTTGAAGATGTTCCTGCTCACTGCAGAAGCATTGGACTAGGTGACCTTTAAAGGTCCCTTCCAACATAAACTATTCTATGATTCCATGTGATCTGGTGGGTGTAATAAGATGTGTAATACACATTCTGTATGGTTTGTTTATACCACACTATTAGTAAAAGGTGTATGGTCCTCAATTTCCTTTTGCCCAACTGCAAGAAAATGGTGTCAGGGTTCTGCTTGTATCTGTTCAAAAAAGTTGTTGTCCTGTGAATATTGTGTCTTCAGTAGCTGCTGTTGTTGCCTATTAGAGCCTTTGCATCCTACATTCCTGTCTTTTGCCCTGGGCCTGCCCTGACAGACATTCCCCAGGGTGATCAGCATGGGCAGGTAGAGGAGAAAATGACTGTAAAAGAGTTGCTATACTTAGGATGTGCTTTTTATGCTAATTACTAAATAAACATATGGGGTGGAGCGTGACGCACTATAAAGAATGATGAACACAGAGGAAATGTACAGACACAGATTGTGCTGGAAAAACATGCCAGTGTCCCTTGTGCCACCAGGTCTGTATAACAGGGCAAATTTGGAAGAAAAAATATTTATTGATTTTTGGCACTTGCAGTAGTATGTGGTGAGGTTTGGGAGTACCCACAAAAGTAAGCAGAAGTTATGTGCTTGCTTAATCTTTGACTAGCAGAATTGAGAGAAGCCCAATGGGAAAAGCTTTAGTTTTGCCCTCAGTCACGCAGCTGGCGCAGCTTTGTTATTGCAGGGATTTTAACTGCCTTTCTTACAAGTCAGTAGAATTACTGTCCATCTGTGCAAGTAGTAATGGTGGAAGATTTGGGAAAGAGAAATACAGTGGGGTTTTTTCCCATGGGAAGGTGTATGAAGCAGCTGCTGTTATGCAAATACATGGTCTGTAACTGATAACATCTCTCTTGCAAGACCAGCTTCTGGAGGGGTGATGCTATGAGCAGGTGTCACTGCTGTGTCATGCAGTACTTACATCTAGACTGACATTCCTGACAGACAAATGTGCTCATGTGAAGAGATATGCATTTCAGAGATGCTGTGTAATCTGTGATTTGAGAGGTCAAGCTCACCACAGATCTCCCAAATTTCCATTCTGTGTGTCTCGTTGTTGACTTCAAAAATATAAACCTGTTGTGCCATGCTCAAACTGGAAAGCAGTGGAAAATACTTTTGTGGAATGTATGTCACCTTTCTTCCACTCTTAGCAGCAGAAGGGAGAGATCATAAACTATATAGAGTAGATGCTAGTTATGATGTTTAACAAACTACTGGAAAGTACCTGTGGCAATAAGCTGGGCTTAAAAACTTTAACTATAACAGAGAAAGGAAAGATTTTTTTTTTCTTTCTTTTTATTCTTTTATAGTAGGAAAGCTCAACAAACAAATTACTTCTTATAAGTTATTTTCCTCCATCTAGTTGTTGCTGTTTATGTTGTAAAAAGACTGATTGAAGAGACAATTAAGTAAAGGTGAAAGTGCCCACCTTTCTTTTATTATTTACTGAAAACATGTAGAATAAGCTTCTTGGAGGCTTGAAGGGAACAACTTTGTGCTACAGACCTGCTAGAATTTATGAGTTGAGTTTCTATGTCCTGCCAGTTCCTGGAATAAAACTGTAAGGAAAGTGGCAACTATTGTGTTCAGAGTCTATTTCAGATATTGAATATTACAGTCTGAAGGAAATTTTCCTTTGGCTCCCATGTACATTTGTCACAATTCTATGTATGAGAAATATGCAGCTTGTTGTCTGTGAACTCGGTTATATACCCTGTATCTTAAAAACCAGACAGAAATATTCTTTATGTGGCATTTAAAACAGAAAAGAAGACAGTGAAGAAGAAACCTTGTTAGGATTTTTAGTGGGAAATACTACAGTCTTATCTAAGATATATGTCTGTATAGCATTAAAAGAGAGATATGAAGTAGTCAAGAACTGAGTGGTAAAATTTCTGATGTTCTGATTAGGTCTTTCATGGCATGCTCATAGGGGAGAGTATACTGTTTAAGGCAGGTAAAATGATCACAGTGATGATGACTGAAAAGGGAAAAATAAGACATGGCACTGATTGGTTACAAACTATTTTCCCTGGAGAGTTCTGTTAGAGGAATGAAGGTGGAGTTATTCAGCAGAGCATGGACAATACTCAATTCTAGTTGTGGAATAAACATGCATACTCTTTCAGGTATAGAGAGTAAATACTAACTTAATGAACTAGAAATAATGAAAATAGTAACACCTATCCTTAGACAAAGGAATTTCAAATGTGAGCTGGCAAATCCATTGTGGTCCAGGAAAATCAAGAATTTTTTTAAAGGTCAAAGTTATTGAAGCTGACTTCTTTGATATAAGCCACATCTATTGATCTTTCAGCTCAGTTCACTTCAATGAACTATTCATGGAGCAGCTTTGAGACAGATCAGTTAATAAGATTAAAATATTAAGGTAAGGCCAGCTACTTATAACCAAAGTTTAGTGATGTTTTTTTCTTTGGAAACACATATTTGGAGTTATTCTTGTAGTTTACATGAAGAATTTTTAATGCTTTACTCTCAAATCTGTATTTCTTCATTTCCTTTCCAATGTGGTTGTGTTCACTGTAATCACACAGAAGTGCTTTTGTGAATTTCACTAATAATGGAAAAACATACAGGATGATGGGTTGCAGATGCAGTAACAGACGTAAAATTTTCTGCTTTGGATTGTTCACTTACTTGTAAGGCTGAAGTGAACACGAGTGTATATAGAGAATAAATGTGTGTAAGTAGAAACAAGTTAAAAGAAAATAATCAGAGTCTATAACTTAAGGGTGTAAAAGAAAGCAAGAGAACATAAGATATTCCAGTTTGGAAGGATTTGCGTTTTTAACCATAAGCTCAGCTCACATTTATTGTAGGGATTGAAGCACTGAAATTCAAGCAGTGGTTGCAGTTCTGCATTTCATTGGCTTGGCATCACCATAAGCCTGTTCAATCCCTAAAAGAATTCAAGGGATAGTACATATCTTTACTTCTAAAGGACAAACATGCGTTATAAGCTATCAGCTTCCATGTGATCGTAACTTCTGAAATCTCCATTCCTGAATGCAGAAGTGGATCATGGAAGTGGATAACTTGGAACTCATGCTTGTCCTTATAAAGATCTTGTTCATTCTTCTGTTTCAAATAAAATGCATGTTCACTTAACAGGCATCTTCTGTAAAGAAGAGGCTACTTTCCAATGTGAAGGCAGTCCTTTTAGCTGTTCAATCAAATGGTCTCTAGTAAAAAAGAAAAAGTCAAAGTAAATTAGAAGTTAGAAATCAACATTCCCAGATTTGCACAAGCAGGCAAGGATGGAACAGATATGGATTTTTTTTTTTTATTTTTTTTTTGTGACTGGGGATGTGACAACCTCACTGATATTTGTCCTGCTGACAAAAGAGCAGATTTATTTAAAATTTATTAGAAATTAAAAAAACCTTTTTAACTTTGTTAATTAAGAAAACCTTAAGGAAGCACACCCCCTGTAACATATTTCCTAATACAAAATATGAACAAACAGCTGTATGTTCAGGAATTAGACTGCTCTGTGTTTACCTGAAATAATAACCTGGTTCTTTCTCAAGTATAATTTCTTCTGTTGTCATTGTCGTCCAACTTATCTTTACCCAATCTCTTTCAGGAGCTGGTGGCTGGTCCCCACTGGACTCAAACGAGCAGCAGTGGCTCCAGGTTGATCTGGGAGACAGAGTGGAGATTGTCGCAGTTGCTACCCAGGGCAGGTATGGGAGCTCAGACTGGGTAACCAGCTATACGCTGATGTTCAGCGACACCGGCCGCAACTGGAAGCAGTACAGACAAGATGACACTATCTGGGTAGGTCTGAACTGCGGTTGCCTTTGGCCCCAGATCTTTCTGGTTCAGGCTCATTTTGGCATTCAGAGAAATGACTTGGGTTTCACATCAGAGGAATGCTGCAGTGGTGAGAGAGCAGACCTGAGTGACTCTACAGGGTGTTTTGATCTAAACGGGTTATGGCACTGACTGCCTGTGTAATACAGGTTTAGGCCCTCAGGATGACATTGTTTTTCAGATTGTGAGGATGCTCAGGGCACTCAAAATGACCTGCATGCTTCTGTGCCTGGTTGGCTTTGATTCAGGCACACCAGGGTAAATGGGGCTAATCACCTACGTACTTTCTCTAGGAAATATGGAAATTAACTCTGTGTCTTATGCGCGCTTGCTGGCCAGAACAGCAGAGCTCATGCTGGGGAAGGTGGGTGGTAAATTGCTCCTCGTCTGGAGAAGGCTGGAGCTGCAGCTTGAGTTGTGGGATGATTTAGCATATACACTAAAAATGCTCAAGGCTTTTCCTAAAATTTTAATGCAGACTTGATGCTTGCTGTGTCACAAGTTCAATGTGTGACCATGCCAGGTGCTGTTGGTGGGATGGTGTGTGATAGCAGAGCCACCTCAGGTGAGGATGGAGAAGTTTAAAAGTTCCTTTCCTATGGAAAATGTGAATTGTTAATGAATGGTAACATCCTCTCTGTACTATATCTTCTTGTTCTGAGGATCAGTAACCTTGGTAGCGTGACACTGTGTGGTGGTAAATGAAACATATTCTTCATGAAAACAGAAGGGAACATTTTAAGGGTGACCAAGTAGACTTCTGGTTTTGTCTTAATTTTTATTTTGGTTAACACCTTGATTAAATGCTGTGTCACAAAAGCAGATTTTGCTTCCAGGACTTAGTGACTGTGAATGAGGAGAGTTGCGGTGCAGCAGGAAGAGGGGAGAAGGGCTGCTTAATTATTTTTTTTTTTTCCCTCAGCATGTTGCAGGCAATGGGGATGCACGTACAGGGCATTAACTTCTGCAGTTTTCAAATCTGTTGCATTGCCGCTGTCTTTGTTTTATCATGGTTTGATTTAGGGAAAGCTAAAGGAATCCTTCTTCCTTTAGAAAGGCAACTTTGGCCCAAAGATGATCATAAAGTTGTCAAGTGTGGCTCTGCTTCACTTGGCACTTATAAAGTTATATTAGGTTGGCTTTGCTCCAGATACATACACATAATTTTTTTTTTCCCCCCCCTTCCTTTTTTTTTTTTTTTTTTTTTTTTTTTTTTTTTAATGTTTAAAACCAGTAGAATTTTGTTCTGGACTGAATACAGTGATCATTTAATCTGGCTCTTGACTTACACCCTTGGGACTCAGAAATGCAGAATTGAGATATTTTTACAGACTTCCTGTTATTAAGTGCTTCCTTCCCTGAAAATGCCTTGTTAAAATTTTATATTAAGACAAATTATTTTTTTATTACTTGTCTAACTTATCAGTCCTTTCTTTTTGGAAACCCTTGACCTTTTATTTTCTTTTGTAATTTTTTCTTCTTAATGGGAAACTTGAAAAGACAACACATAGAATTTACCATAGCAAATCTTCATGCCCTAAAGATCCAATTTTGTGAGTTTCTGATCTGGCGCCTAATATTGCGCACAAGAATAAGAACAAACCTAGCAGGCATTTAACAGTGAATTAGGATTTATGAAGAACTTGAACTCTCTTGTTTTGCCAAGTGATCAGGCATGAAAGTGATTCAGAGCAGACCCTGACACAAGTTCTAAAGCTTCAGTAGATCTGGAAGCTTGCTTTCTGGAAGGGTAATTTTGGAATGCTTTTCTAATGGAAACTACCATAGGCCACAGAGGATAGTTTTGATAACATTGAGGAAAAATGAAATAGAATTTGGAAAAGATAACACTGGGGGAAGGATTTGGATGTTTTTTCCCCTCACATTAGTTTCTACAAGTCACACTGACCATGTAAGCCAGTAACATAATTCCAGACCAAAAGAATTACTTGCTCCACGTTCCCAGGCAGAGGGCTTGAAGGGATTGTTAGGGTGCATCACCAAACTTTGTTTTTGGAAGTATCTGATAGTGAAAATCCAAAGTAGGCTCATTTGATGTTCCATTAGACTCTAAAATCTACCTAAACTGGCAAGTCTCATTAACACCCAGGAGCCTGTATGCCTGCCCCTGGAAATAATGAAGATCAAGTATTCCTTCTATTAAATTTTTTATTCTAACTAAAGAGAAAGTTGATTCTTTTTTCCCATCACTTTTGGATTTGTTTTGCTGAATTAAATTAGATCTTGAGAGCCATTCAGAGCCAAAGAGGGAAGCCAAAGAGTCTTTCAGAAGTATGTATAGAATTATAATTTCAGATTTTGGAGTGTTTCTGTTTCATTGGCAGTAATCCTTTCCTTTTCTAACTAAGAAGTAAAACAGAAGTGTGCTGTCCAGCTCTTATGTTGAAGGTTTTTCTATAAAAGTTAGACCCTTGGATGAAAGGGTGCTTGTCTTGAACATCTGGGCTGTTAAATAGCTGTAAAGGAAGTTCTGCATTGCACACCTCTTGGAAAGAACCATCGCCCTTTGCTCAAGGGAGGGCAGTGAAGTGGACCATTTCACAGGGATAGGAAAGCAGCACCCTAGGGTAGCCTCCACTGTCATAGTCTTCGACACTGTACACTGTACCAAGCTGTCACAAGTTTCAACCTTAGGAATCTTTATTCTGCTCTTTTTTTTGGAGGGCAGAGTGGTTTGTCAAAGCAGGATTCAAGGTAGGAGTCTCCTATATCATGGCAAGGTGGCAAGTTACCAGGTTACCTCACACGCACAGGGTGTGGAAGTGTTAAAATCTAGGTTAATGTGGAAAATACGGCACTTCAGAAACCTCAGGTGGTTGGGTGGGAAACACAACCCTCCCGCAGTCTTTAACTTTGAAACTTTTTTTTTCCTCTGTCCTTAGGACAGGGTTTTAGTACTCTTTGTGTCACTCAGGACTTCAAGCTCTTTAAGATTTCCTTTTCAAATTTTTGCATATAGCTCAAAGGACTAGAAGTTTACCTACTTTATTGCCTTTTGTTTCAGAAAGCTGTGCTGTTCCTAACCTAAGAGGTGGTGAACACAGACTCATAGCTCAGATGGGGCTGTAGAACCTAAATCATTACCTGGAGATCATTAGATGATTTCTGCTGTATCAATACAAAATACTGATATGCACTGGACCTGTAAGGCTTGCTGATACAATACAGCTTCTACTTTAGTAAAACTAGTAGGAAGTTTGTGCTTTGCTGTATGGATATTACTGAATGTCTCACACCAATTGCTCATTGGTGACAATTTATCATTCATTTACAGCTCTTGAAAGAGGAGATTATCTATCAGTATAAGGGACTTCTGTAGTCTAGTGAATTTGCTTTCTAAGGGCAAAATAACTATGTGGAGAACCATTTGACAAAATAATGATATACTGAATTTCTGAAAAGAAGGATGTAAGAAGTATCTGGGTTTCAAGGCGAGCATTTGATTTCAGGTAGAAATCTGAGGTTTCACTTTGTTTTAATTTGTTTGCATTCTAGCAAAGGGAAACAAGGTCTTGAAACTTCTTCTTCAGTATGTCTGTTAAACTAAAACTGACAGAAATCCTAAATCTCTACTCAACCCAAGTCAGATATGAACTGCAATTTCTCCCAGTCCATCTGCATGACGCTGAAACAAAGTTCCAGGGTATTCCCGGCTGACTCTACTGCAGTGCTCTCTTGGAGGAGGATATACTGGCACAGCCTTTCTCTGCTGCACATCATGGGCCATTGGCTACATTTGGTGGAGACAGCAGGAAGGCAGTAGCTGCTTTCACAATCCCCGAGTAAGTTTGCCCAGATGAAAGTTTTCCTAATCACGTCTTCACAGAAATGTCTGATGCTCCATATTGCAAGTGGTGCTCCTGAGGAGTTGTTTCCAGCCATCTGGGTATAGGTTTTGGTCACCCATATGGCATATGTGTCCTTGAATGCATCTGAGACCTGGGTACATAAATTCTTTATTGGGCTGCCAATAAGACAGACGTTTGCACATCAGTATATATGACACATCACTAGTAAAAATCCCTTTCTCTTTATAGAGATTAGAAGGCTTATTATCCTCCTCTCACGGCATGCATACAGCTCCCATCAACTTCACTGTTAATGAGCACTGCATAGACAGATCGCGAGAAGAATCAGAAAACCTCTTACATTTTCACTCAGCCTGTGTTTATGATGTTAGTAAATTCTGCAGCTGGAGTTGAAGACAAGACAGATTAGCCATTTAAAACCAATTTTCCATCCCCATTTGTATTTAAATAATCTTGTTACAAAAGGACTCTGTGGTTCAGAGCAAACTAGACTTATATTTTCAATATGGATAAATCAGCTCTGTGTGGACATACTGGCTATTGATTGGGAGACATAAAACATAAATCTTATTCCTTGTAACAAGTAAATGATTTTTCAGTGTTTTTAAGTGTTGAATAATTCAGAATTTACTTTACCTGCATACGCACCACACCTTTAGTCAGTCCAAATTGAGTGTATTACTGGGACAAAAGGGTGGGCTGTGTTACAATGCTATTTCATTTTAGATAGCAATTTTTATGCTATCTATATTGAAAAATACTTTGCAAAGCTGAGAAATGCAATTATGCAGGAGGACGCAAAGGATAGGGGATGGGGCAGGCATAGATGTATGAAACAAAAAGAGTAAAGAGATGTTCTTTGGAAAAAAGTTTTGAAAGGAGAAAGGGAAGTTGTGGAATTGGAGATAAAAGGAGACTGTTCTGACAGCGGCAGAGAAGACTCTTATGTTAGAACAATGAATTTGTGCAGAAAGGCAATGAAAGGGAAAAACAGCAGAGACAGCAGGGAGATGCTTCATACTCTGTGGAAACTGCAGCTGCACATGGAAGGGAGAAGATGGCTTTGGGTGGAAGGTGGACTGCGAGCCCTAACTCCAAAGCTGCATTGCAGGCTAGGAAGTTCGCCTCTGATGTTGGACCATGACACCTAGGTCATGCAAGGCACAGAGCAGAGTTTCCCCTATGGAGAAGTGACACAGTGTCGATCCCACTTCTTGCAGGCGTGAGGGTGCTGTGCAGGGGCTGGGGAGTTGACAGGAGGCTGCAGATGAGTTAGGAACATGCAGTTCTCAGGGAGCAGGAAAAATATTTAATAGAGGTCACAAAGATCTCTTCCATCCCCTTTCCTCAGGAAAACTCTTGCTTGCATGTGTGAGCTTTTGCTGAAGAGGCTTTTCTAATGAAACCTAGTGGTGGGTCACTCTTAATTGGCTTATAAATCTATAGGAGTGCTGTAAACTTTCCCATTTCTGCTCTAGCTGGATAGTGATTCTGGAACTGTTTTGGTGAGTTAATTATTGTCAGCAAAGTTAGAATATTAATCTTCTTGTCAGATTTATAGTTGTGCTAATTTATTCTAAAGCATCTTTTAGCTCCTAGTCTTAACGCCTTCCAAGCAAGGCCAAAGCAAAATTCTACCTGTAATGATGAGAAGTCCTGCACTGTTTGCTTGGATTACAGAATGAGTTTCTGCTTGTCTTGTTATAATGCTTCACGCTGTACTGGTATTCAGATATATTTAATCTCCTCTATGCACAGCAATAATTGCCAGTCAAATTGGTATCTATGGATTATTTTCTCTTCCACCAGCTTTGCTGTAAGAAGTAAAGAAGGAAAAAAAGCCAATTGTTACTTTCAAGTAGGAATGAAGGAACCAATTCAATCTTGCTGCAGGGAAGCAAGACTTTTCAGATGTTTTCATCGCTTTTCCTGTAAGAGCTATGTTATTATAGGTTTTGAAGAGGCAACCATTACCCATTTTTCATATTTAGGGCTGTTCTGGTTAAAGACTGTCTGATTCTGAAATGCGGTTTGGATATGTACTAACTTGCTTCTAATTCTGGTTTAGTTTACTGAGCTGGCTGTGAACCTGTCCTCTTGAGCATGTTCTCAGGAAATCTGTCTTGATACTGGCAGGGCAGTTGTCCCATTGGGAGGATAATTCAACGTGTCAGTATACCTGTTTTTGTTAAGTGCACTCTGTATGGATTTATGCCTGAATGAAATGGATATACTTAGATTGCAAATCACCCTATAGCGTTGAGATACTTGAGTTAGCCTTAAGCTAACTGAATTTTGTATCAATTCTGTGACCTTAGAATGTGCTTTTATAGTTGGTTAACTGCAAAGTGATATTAAGGTGGAGTCTAGAGAATTTAATGCTGATATTAACATGATATCCATCAGTAATGTTTTCAATAGTTCTCTGTGCTTGGTATTTGGCAGCAGTTCACCCTGACCCTGGAAACTGCAAGAAACTTGGTTATTTGCAGACTGTCATCGTCACTGACTTAGTCTTATTCCTTTGCAAATTGCCTGAAATTTATCTTTTCTGTAACCATTTAGCACAGGAAGGCTGTGAAATGTTTCTTGATTTCTCATCCCAGATCTTCTCTATGATCTTGTCTTTCCACTGCTTCATGTCACCTATAAGAGACTACAGTGTATGACTCTATAGTGTTGACCCTAACGGGTTGGAATGGAAAGAGTGGTTGACATGGTTCTGGTTGGTGAAGTCTGCCCCTAAAACATACGTGTCTTCCAACCGTCTCTGGCAGGTTTGTCTGCCACAGACAGAAAGCTAATATTTTCCCATCCAGGCATCTACTAATAGAGTGAATGTTAGTGGCAGCGTGCAAAGGTGACTAATGTGGAAAACAGTGGACATTTCCTCTCAGATGGCGAGTTTTAGCCAGAAGCTCCTTTATAGCAGTAGACCAAGTTTCATTATTCTTGTTTGCAAATCGTGTTCTATGGTATGTGAAGCTATAAATAGGTGCCTTTACAGATTATAAATAAATATGGAACAAATAGTGCTTTAATCCATTTGTAGTTTCACCTCTGGTGAGCAAATGGACTAAAATGGAACAGCAACACAGAGCAAAGAACAAACGGGAAAGCTATTTTGCTAAAAGAAAATGCATCATTAATTTGTTCATAGCAAACAATTTACAAAGATTAGCCAAATAAAAATGTCCCAGGGATAAGCACTACAGCTGATCCGCCCACAGCTGAAAACTGTTCTGAAACATTAATAGCTGGATTGACTGTGGTGCTGCAAAGAGAAGTTACCTGACTCCTCAAATTATTGCCAGAGCTACAGATAACCAAGAAAGAGCCTTTACAAAATACAATATGCAAATATTTTTCTTCTAAATTTTCCTGGGAAGCCTGTGCTAATTTCCATAGTCCTTCTGGGTCATATTAATCAGGACTGAGTGACTTCTGGGGTTGGTAATGAGATCTGGGGTTTTTATAATCTTAAAAAGCCTGTTCAAATTGAATGATTCTAATGCAAACAGCTTGTTTCTGTTGTGTGCTGCTGAGCATCCTGGTAGCAGTCAGATCAATGGCTAAATGCACAAGGAGAAACACTTGACATCCTTGGGAGTTGTTTGTGCAGGATCCTTACTGGCAAGGTGACAGGAGCATTTGGGGAATTTGCTTATGGAGTACATGTAGACAGGAAGATGCAAAAAAACAAACCCCCTTCCCCCCCCATAAACTATATGTATGTACTATAAAATAAGACAGGTTGTCCTGCTGATGAAAACTGTGTCACTTCTACTAATTCATAGATTAGATTAATCCAAATAACTACATTATCAGCTCTGGTGGTTTAACTTGGATTGTTGAGGTCTTCAGTAACTGCTGTAATATTGTACCTATTTTGCTTGAGCCCTTTCTAAACTTTGGATTATTCCAGTAGCGAGAAGCTTGTGAACAGAGAAGTAGAAACCTGTTGCTTGTGGCTAGTGGAAATGACATGTAAGAAGAGGAGGCAAGGTATAAACCACTGCAAACCACTCTAGGACTGGGATTTTATTAAGATACTAGACATTGATAGTATATTGGCTAAGCAAAGGAGTGGGATGTTATAGAGACACCAGGTTTAGTGATAAGACATGCTAGTAAACTGGTGAGCACCCTGGAACGACAGAGGAGAAGTGAGGGAATTATTGTGATACCTGAAATGAAGATGAGGAGGAGGGAGAGAGGTAGAAAACTATAGTTTATGACTAGAGCTTCAATACCTAAGATGGAAATACGGACCTTTTTCATTACATCTTCAGTCAGCATCAGCAGAAAGAAAGGTTCTCTTATTTCTGCTTATCTTCTTGTTGTCTCCTTGGTTAGCAGATATATATACCACTTCAAGTTAATATACTTGGTGTTTCCTACTACTAGATGCTCATCAGCTGCAAAGAGGCCCCTACAAACCACTTCTGAGATACTTAATTGAAAAAAGATTGTGTTCACATAAACTTTTCTTCAGCGTTAAAATTGGATCTTTGCAAAGCGACAATGCAGGGATGGGGAGATGGAAAATCAGGTATCATGCAAGGGCCTGGATGAACACAGGGACCAATTACTCTTTCACTTTTTCTGCTGAACTGACATATAAAGTAGAAACTAATGTTTCTGCTTAACTGAGGTGGCTTTGTTATATATTAAAAGAAAAAAAAATATTAACAACTACCCAATTAGGATTGTCTGATAAGTAATATTTTCTTGCCTTTGTGCTAACCCAGTTGCTCTTTAGTGACATCATCTTTACCGTGTTAGAAATACGCTCTTTGTAGTTTTCCCTCCCTCCCAAACCCCCAGTAATTTCAGCATAATATGGATATATTTTTTTAGAGGATGAAAAAGTGTCTTTTTTTTTTTAACTTAAAGAAAGAACTTTAAAATTATTTCTTTTCATTCTCATTAAGAAGTTCTGTCCTATTTATTTATTTATTTATATCTGCTGGTTGCTTATACTGGAGTATTGCAAGTCTGGAAATAGTGTTTTTCTAATGCCTAATGTAGACAAAATATAAATATTTAAAATACTTTATTAGATATGTTGCCTAATTAAGAGAGAAAGAATAATTAGTGAGATTAGTGATATTTTTAAAAATGAATGCAAGTGTTATTCTTAGTATGGACGATCTCTTTTAATACATTGCTTTTCCAAATGTGTGGTGTATAGTTTATGCTCTTCCAGTGGTTTCCAAGTTTTAGTGCATGAGAATTTTAAAAACACTTGCATAATCATTAATCTTGAAGGTCATTATACCATTTGTACTTTTGATTTCTCAGGAGAATGTGGAAAGATGTAAATCCTTAGGAGATCCCTTGAGGTACAAAAAAAGTAAGAACAGAAGACTTTACATGTTCCTTTGAAATTTAACTGAACTGAAACCTTTTAATATGTGTCTGACACTTTTGGAGAGCTGCGTACATGTTTTCTGCAGGACTCGGCTTATGTTTGTGGAGTTAGTAATCAACAGAATAAAGTAGGAGCAAACCAGGATAGAGAGGAAATCCTCAAGTAGTATTACTTGAAGAACTTTCATCCTTCAGGGAATAAGTATTCATGAGTTAGGGGTAGAAATGAAGTCTGGGAAACATGATAAAAGGTTCCATATATATATATACACCTTATAGCTTGGAGGAGAGATGAAACACTCAAATAAAAACTAGTCAAGCTGTTGTACTCGGGGAACACTTAACATGAGTCACATTTTATTTTAATATGTCATCTCTCGCATCAGTGATAAGAATGGACAGATCTTCTCTGGAGAAGATTCTTGCTTTCCTGAGATGAGGTTAGGCAGACTTTGGAGAATTTATGTGGAAAGACTAACTGCCTTGGAGTTTTTAATGCTTAGGTTCAACTCTCAAAAATAATTTAATTTAGTTTACAATAACTTCCATTTGGAAATTAGACCTGTTAGTTTAAAATATGTGTCATGGTTGCCTCAGGAGGGCCTATGTCTTGACAGAAAGTCAAGAAAGCATCCAAACTTGTGCCAGTTAATTTAAGAAAACTGACCCAAAAGAACTTTACACCTTCCACTTGGGAACTGTTTTGTAGACTAAAGCAATTTTGGCAATGCCTAGTAATTCTATATAATCTCCTTCAATAAATCCCCACAAATGCAAGAGGTGCAGGTCCTTTTGGCACTGGGTTGATAGCCAGTTTTGGTTGATGTTTTAAAATCTTTTCTCATTGGGTGCTGTTAGGGGAGAATTGACATTCTTGAGATTGTGGGGCAGAAGTTTTATAGCAGTATCAAAAGAAGACTACAGAAACTGACTTCTGGATCCAGATTTTCTAATTCTATTTTACACTTTATTGTCATCAGCAAACTTGCTAAACATCTAAAGTGTGTTCTCCATCCTCTGTGTCAGATCCAAACCTCTGTTTTCCTGGTAGTCTCCTGGGCAGAGATGCTCACGCTGCACTACAGAGCTGGTCCACAGTTAACTCAGTTCTCCTTGTCAAGTCCTTCAGACTTTTTCCATTTGTATGCAAGTCATAATATATGTGTGCCTGGTGAATAAAATCTTTCCACTAGCAGTATCGGTTAATGGTAATACTTGCAAGTTGCATATGCTCAGCAGGTGCTTCTTGGTGCTTTGTTGTTTGGACTTCAGTTTTTTAAAAAAATAAGTAGGAGAAACAAAGAAAAAATACTGAAAAAAATGTCTCCTGAAAAGCTTTCTGTAGTCTTTTGCTCAGTAAGTAAATACAGATAGAATTTAGTCAGGAGAGCAGATACCAAGTTTCATCCTCTTTGAAGGATATCTTTCAGATATTGCCTTCTTGCATCAGCTGGTGCTTCAGGGAAAGTATTTCCTTTCCACAGAAGAGAGCACACTTCAGTATTTTTCCCAAAAAGCAGTTTCTGAAAAAAACAAAACAAACCGCCCCCACCCCCCCCAAAAAAAAAAAACAAAACAAAAAAACCAAAAAAAACCAAACGAACAAAACAAACCCAAACCCAACAATTACTCTTTAGAAATTTAGGAAAAAATTCCACCTCATGGCTTCTAAGTTGTTTTACAGTGGAATCATTGTTCAGGCATCTGTAACTGTGTTCATTACATGTCTTTACAAAAGGTAGTTTTCCTTGCTTTTAATTTGGGTCCCAGATGCATGCATTCAGGCTTTTATGTGCATCTAATATGTGATACTTTATAAGCACTAATCTCTTTACATTTTGTAATTTCAGCTTGTTTCTTGTTACAAGTTCACAAGTACACAAATAAAAAACATAAATGATTGATGCTGAAGAAGATTTGGAGGTAGTGCAATGATAGATGTGGTCCTTCATTTTGTTTTCTCTGGAAGGAAAATCAAAGTTTTCTTGGTTTTGGTGTTGAGAACAGTTCTGCAATATCTGAGCAGAGTTAGATCCTTTCCCATGTTTCTTAGTCTTACGTCAGGAGACAGCTGAAATGTGCAGCTGACTTCTGTAAAGAGCACATTGTGTTAACAAATTACACCCAACAAACCATAACAAAGTTCAGTCAGCCAAAGCAAAAGCTATCCCTGTAGAATAATTTAAAAAATATCAAGTAATTGTGATTTGTATAGCAGTCACGTAGTTAATGATTGACACATTTACAGGTAGTAGCTCCTTGTTGGCAGTAAACCTCAAGATTAGCTACTGTAGTAGGGAGGAAGCATTCAAATGTGCTCTCCCATCCTGCTATCTGCAGAACCTCTGGGACTCGTAAAAATATGCACACAAAAAAGGGAAAGACAGTCACCCAAATCTGATGGCTGTGGAGGTCATGTCTAGTAGCTTCTAGGTGTACTCTGAATTTCTTCATAGTAGGAGGGAATTTTGTGAACTGCAGGAATGCAGAAGACATCTCACAACTCCTGCTGTTCCCCCTCTCCTTTCTTTTTCTTTCTCTCATTTTACTTTTTTCCTTAACAACTCGTCTATCCCGTTAGACTGGGGCACATTAAACACATTAGACTGCTTTTGTTTTGGTTGCTTCTCCAACTTTGAGTATATATTATAGTGAAGAGGGTAGCAAAGATTAAAACCTAGATAGACTTTACTTTCCTATGAGTTCATGGGGAAGTTTAATTTCTCTGGGAAAACAATAAAGTGGAAAAGGATCTAAAGACAGTTACTGAGGTTTTGACATTCTCAATATCACCTTTTTAGCTGGGCTACTTTCTGTTACCTTCACTTAAAGCAAGTAGTAGCTGACTTTGAACAGTGCTTTCTGAAATCTGTGAGGTTATTCAGGTACAAGTAACTACTCATCTGAATGAGGATTTTAGCCCGTGATCTGGCAAACATATGGGCACTTAACTCATGCATTTACATTTGCGGAATGAGCCATGAAGCATAACAATTTAGAAATGAGGAAATCTGAAATGTTGATTCCAAATAACTCCATAATAAAATTTCCAGTGGTGCCAGGATTTCATCCCACACCTGTAATTAGGTACTGAACATAACATATTGTAGGGTAGAGGCTATACAATTATATACTTGCTGAACTTGAAAGCTACTTACTTAGTTTTCTCATTTGCTGTGAAGTTTGTTTTCCTTCCTTTTTTTTTTTTTTTTTTTCCCCTCTCCTGGAAAACCGTTTCGCTGCCTGTTATGTTCATCTTGAGTCGGTCTTTTTCTTGCCTGCATTCTGTGGCCACAGTCATTAGAAGCAAGCGCATATCTGTAGTCTGACTTTTAAAGTGAGCTGCAGCAGCACATTGCCATGAAACAAGGCCTTGACTTCTCACTGCCCTTCAACTAACTTTGCTTCTTCTTTACCCTCTACTAAGCTGGAGGTCAGCTTTTAGTGCTTAGCCTTAATATTTGAAGACTTATAATGGTACCTGTGTTTATAATCCTTGGACATTATTTGGTTACAGCCTTGTAAAACGTGCGCTATTTCAGCCTATGAAATACGTGCATGTGATAACGCATACATCATTATAAAGGTTAACAGGAATGGTGATCTGTGAGGAGTAATCTTATGAAATTAGAGATTCACAGATATTTAAGGCAGGTTTGAAGAGTTATTGGCAAACATGCAGAGCAGTTGTGTGTGTGTAAAAATAAATTAAATTCATAGGACAGCGGAGAAGCAAATCTGAGACACAGAGGGAAGGCAGAGTTTCAGGTGGCATTCATCCAGCCCTATCTGCAAGAATGCAATGATGATGATTTATAATTACTGTGATGAAAATAACGATGATTCTGCTGCCATGTTTTTATCATAGCCTCGGGAGTATAAGTAATTATGCGATGATCAGTTGATTCTACTTATTCACAAATTTATCAGCTATTTATCATAATTGGTTTAGTCCTTTGGACTTAGTCCAGACTCTTATTTCATACAGTTGGTTGTAAAAGGGAAGTGGAAGGGAGCAAATTTCCTCTAGCTGCATATACCAAATCAAAGCTGCTTCTACATAACAGAATCCTTATTATCATTTGCAATGATTGTTTATTCTTCTAGGTTTAAAAAAAAACCCCAACAAACAGCAACAACAAAACAAACCCTTACACAGAAGACACCTACATTTCCTCTTTGTAGATTCTTCCAATGGGTATCTAAAAATAAGTCATTTCATACTTCAATGTACCCCTTTTCTGCATTTTATCTGCATAAAAGTTGTGTTCAGTGATCAAATTAAACTGAATTTGGAGGCCCTAGGTTTCATGTTTGGTTCCATGCCCACGCCCACCAAAGCCTTTCCCTGATGGTGTCCATCCCAATACTGTCATTCAAGGAAAATTCTTGCTGATTTCATGGCCTTCTTGACAATTATAAAGCCATTTTATCCTATACCATGTTTTTGCTAGCTTTGTAGCTTCCAGAAAATATTTTGTTTCAAACCCTCCACCCTCTCCAAAAAGACCCTTCCAAAGTTGAAAATGCCATTGGCCTTGAGGTGTGAAAAGAAGGAGGTATGGTAAAAGGCAGCTGGTAGATGTCCAGGTATATAGTCAAATTCTTGGATACCACACAATTACACATTAAGTTGTACAACAATTTTGCTGCTGGTTTCTGTAACATTACAAAGTAACTAGAACTCTCTTGCTGCCTTCTAGAGACCCTTATGCATTGAGGCACAAAACTTAATGCAGCATTAAATGGTCACAGAAGGTTTCTTTGTCTGGGCAGCAGCAGGCACAGTGATAAAGAATATATCACAATGCCACAGAGAGCAGTGCAGTCAGTCCTAGATGTCTATCAGCCCTAGACAGTGAGCAGTGGCCTGTCTTTTATCAATTTATCTAAAATTGCTGATTAGATATGTTTATCATACTTTGATCACTGCCTTCCTGGCCCAATTACACCTGCTAGCTTTCAAGCACATAGTTATATAAATGGGTTCAGTATAATTCAGATTTGGCAAATAGGCTGATGTTTTCCCATGTTCTTTATAGCTGCCTAAAGGCTGAAATCCCAGCATTTGTATTGCTCAAATCACACATATTTTTCGTCTCTATGCAGCTATATACTTCCTGCTACCTTGTGCAATTCTTCTAGGTCTTGGTTTGCCTTGGACCTTCTTCAGGGATGAAAGCACACCCGATCAACACCAAATGCCTCATCTTCTGAGGTTTTCCTATGGTAAGGTGCGTGGTTTTGTCCCAGAGCTGCAACAGGTATCTTCTGGCCCAGTGAGCTAGAATGAAATGGCTCTTTTCTTAGTGGCAAACAATGGGAGAAATGATGGCTCCATAGTGAGGCTTACATCAGATGAGATGCAGAGTTGAACCCAGGTTCTTCACTTCCAAATCAGCACAAGTGTTTCATTCTGAATGTACCTGTTTCTTGTTGTGTCATATTTTTTTCTTCTGGCCACTTCTGTTTGTAATGAAACCAAGGGCACTGCTAACATCAGAAAACACTGAGTATTTAGTAGATCCAACATTGGGCAGCAGCAGCAAAATATCTGCCTGCTTAGACTTGCAGGCCTGGGCATCAGAGAAACATTGCTGCAGAAAACTGGACAACCTTCATGTCAAATGGTCAAAGAGTTTAGGAATCTCCTCAGTCAACCAGATGCTTTGCTGAGAGGTTTAGGATCATAGTTTTGAGCTTGAAAGGCTTAAATCTGCTCAAGTGCTTTTACAAGTCTTTAGATGAATCCAGTTTTATGGTTACATAAATTTTGGGGCAGTGGCAGAACTCTCTTCCATTGCGAAGGAATTGTAATTAAATGGCAGTAGACTTAGGTAGATCAATATTACTCTTCTGTGCAATTTTTAAAAACCAAAGTTGCAGCAGAAAAACCAGTTATTGCAGTGCTACTTAATTCATTTAGTAATAGAGTGCATTGATTGATATTGTCATAAATAACAAACTGCTTCGTCTGGGCCTCCTCACCGCCCTATCATATCATGCATACAGGCTAAGATGAAAAAAATAGCTACAGCCCTTCTGAGCCTCAGGCTAACAAGCGTTATTGATTACACTTGTCATGAGTAATCTAAAGCTAAAAGATAGCAACCCATAGGATTTGTATATAACCATTGTAGGCCACGTTTGAACCCACCATATTTTCTGTGTGGGTAATGCCTGAAGAAGCTATGCTGATGTCTGGGAAGCTGACATGTTTTACTGGAAACCAAATGCAAACAGAAGACTCATGTTCTAGGCAGTGACTGGCAAAATCAATCCTAATTAGGCTGCAGATATTCAAGGCCACTTCTAAACCTGAGCCTTTTCTTGATCCCCTTTTAATTATGTATTCAGATCAAAATGACATCCTGAGCTATTATCCTGCTTGTTAAACCCACTCAGTCACTTGTTGTCTGAGCAAATGCATCGACGTTTTACTAAGTGGCATAAATGGTTTCCTCTGTCAGTCTCCTCACCGTGGGAGCTGCAGCTGTGTCCTTCAATGTCTTGGTTTCCAGAGCTCACTGCAAAAGTTTGGAATTACTTTGTGCAAGCTGCTTTTGCACTCAGATCATCCTAAACTGTCATTTGGCCTTTTCCTCTGCTGGGTTCTAGAGGCGCCTCTATTCTGGGTGGTAGATCAGAGCATTTTAAATGTACGTATAAGGGAAAAAAAAAATATTTGGTTTGCTTATTTGTTTTTATCTCAAATATGCGCTGTCACTCATGACTACTCATTCCCTTTAACTTTCCAGGAAGAGGTGGAGAAGAGCATGTTAGGGGTTGGAGCTTAGTTGCTTGAGTTACTAATTTGCAGGGCTAACATTCAGGAGTAAGAGAGAAGCAAAGGCTGCTTAATCAGTGTGTATTTCAGGACTAATTCAGTATTCAGTATTGTATACGTGACCTTTTCTTAAAAAATCTGCTGCAGACACTGATTTCTTGGGCCTCTGTGGCATACCGAGGTGTGAGATGGTCAGTGACACTGGGCAAAACACCTAAGCTAGCATAAAATTCCCTCACTTTGCACATGGGTGAGATAGCAGGTGGAAAGGGAAGGTAACAAGTATGTTAAAACTATTATATATATATATATATATATACACGCACACTTTTTTTTTTTTAAGAGGGATGAGCAGAATATTGTGAGTCAAGGTACCATACTCCTGGGGCTGCTCATTCAGTAAAAAGCTAAACTATATATGAAAATGAAAGCTAGAAAAATTGCAAGCGTTCAAATAGGTGCTATTGGGTGGCACAGTGGAGGTTAGGCCAAGGAAGGTGTTTGCTTCACATGGAGATCAGCACATTTCAGTGTTTGTTTAGACCAATGAGTCATCTTCCCTGCTTATAGAGAGAGTTTGTCAGAGCTCCCTCTGTAGAACCCTTTCCTCTTTCTTTCACCTTTAATTTCTAATTTCTTGGGGGGGGTTGGGTTTTGTTTTGTTTGGTTGGGGTTTTGTTTTGTTTTGGTTTTTTCTTATGCCCTTCAGTGTAGCTTCGGTGCTTCTATTTCAGTCTTCCTTGCAAAGTTTTGCTGGATGTAATTACTATACATGCTATTTGTTGTAGTGTTTTTACTAACTTTTATAACACAGGTTTTGTTGCCATTCGGCTAAAAGTCTATTGAGAGAGAAAAGCTTTATTTTTTTTTTTTTTAAAAAGGTTGCTTAGTACAGTTTATGATTTTGGGCTGCAAACGTTGCAGATGAGTTTTTTCTCTTTTCTCTTTTTTATTTTTTTAAATTTAAAATTAAATGAGAAGAAAAAGGTTTGTTCAGCTGACAAAATGTAAGGGCTGCCTAATTGGGAGGATCCTGAGTTATGTGCTGCCTCTTAAATTCATTACTGTATTGGTGAATAAACCTTCTCATCAATTTTCAACATGTAGCCCTGCAGTGATATTAGTAATTATGAATCCAGAATTCCAAACAATCACTTATTACTCATTTTAGAAAATAAACATTGCAAGCTTTATCAGTAGTGCAAAAATCTCTGTCTTATCTTTTATTTGTGATCTTTTATATTTTTTATTTAAGTTTTGTCATGTCCTGGAGCTTCCTAAAGAGAGGAAAGCTTTTAATTATTTTTTTTTTTTTTTTTTTTTTTTTCTTTCTGGGCAAAATAATGACCTTCAACTTTCCTGCATCAACACTGGCTAATTACCAACTTTCAAATTAATATTCTTCTGTGCAAGTGATTACTGCAGTATGAATTCACAAAGTTTGTTTGAATTTTAGCCCAGATTCACGTAGGTCTAAATTTATAATGTATTCTTCAGATACCCTCAGAAGTAGCATGCACATTAGCTGCAATGTTTTTCTTAGTTTTCATGATCTGACTGGCCTGGAAGCATTAAGAAACATGTAATGGTGCTTGGGATCAGGGCTGGATCTGACCTTTTAGTACCCATGACAAAACAGAGGATGAACAAATCCCTTCAGAAAGGACTTAACATTAATTCCACCCAACCTCCCCAAACATGCCAAAGGTTACTACTCATCTGGGCTATTAAAATGCTGGTGTTTGCAGACTTGGAGAAAATTACTGGCTCTTGGCAGAATGGCTTTTTTCACTCACTATTAGAAGTTTGTTTCTCAAGTCTTTTCTACCTACTTTCTCCAGATTACATTCATGAAAGTCCCTTTTTGCAATGATATCTTGATGGGCCACCAAATCTTTATTCAAGATAATTAGCTACTCTATCTTTGATATGCACTTTACTTTCACTTTTTACAGTGTACCATTATCTTTTCCAGAAGCATTGTATTCTGTTTCCAGGCATACCGACTTTCATTCTATGCTAGGAGCAACTGTTTGCAGTAACACTAGTACTTTTGTTTTGAACAGATGTGTAAGAGTTGTTACTGTACAACTCAGTACTTTGTTACCGTTGCTACCCAGTAATAAATGGGGAAGAAGCAAACTTGGAGAAACTGAAGGAGAAACAGAAAAAAGACTTACCTGAATACTTACAGAAAGCTGAAGTGAAATACAAGAATACAACCCAATGTTTCTTAATGGAGTATTTTACTCATTGGGTACCACTCCATGTCTAATCACAGTTTAGCTGGATGGATGCATAAAACCTACTTCTATTTTCTCTTGGCTTTTTCTTCAGGAAGCAAAGAGAAAATTCCATCAGTGTTCTTAAAAATAGATTAGACCTTTATGATGAATGAAACTGATGTATTTGATTCTTTTTTTGAGAGAGATGTGAACTAAGAGACTTCCAAAGGTTCTCCAGCCATCCTAAATGAAGGAAATTATGGAAACTGTAGAGCACATCCACCCATGCATCCTGATTTTGTCTCCCTGTCATCTTTCCGGTCATGCTTACTGCCACTGGAAATCTGGGTGCATTGGCCTGAAGGGGCACACGGTAACTTTCAAAAAGTCCCTGCAGTGGGCACAAATGGATGAGGGCCAAGACAGTGGGGCTGTCTCTGAGGCTCATTTGTTCTGCAGTTCAGGCAGAGCATCTGTATTGGCATTTTCAGACTCCAGCAGAGATTTATGTAAAAAGCGTCTATTGGCAGTCATGACTGGTAACTTCAAAAATGCCCTTTCCTTATTGCAGGCTGACGTGTGTGGCAAACTGTAAAGTCATGCATAACATTTACGATGGTGAAATACACTGCTGACATACTACAAGATTTTTATTTGCTACAGGAACCAACTCTGTGACTCACCAGCTTTTTACATAAATAGGATGATTTATTTTCTCCCACAGACAGTAAAAATAAAAATGCAGTTAATGCACTTGATAAAATATATTTTAAAAGTTCCACAATTCTGCCCCCTTCCACCCTCGCCCCCCCCTGAGGAGAGCACTTGGAGATGACAGAACAAGAAGACACAAGAAAATTGACCCATGAATGCAGAATTTTCTTCCTCTTACTACCTTAAAGCTACACAGGACAAACTGTAATGGTAAGCTGTATTCCTGAGATAACGTGTAATTCGAACATATAAAAGTGCTGAGCAAAGTCAGTGTGTTAGCAATGCACATGGTATCAGAAGAAACAAGGTATTACAGCAGGTGGCCTGCCTAAGCAAAGCCTGAGTGTGCAGCTCTTCTGTACTTTGTCTTCTGGTAGCTACTCCTGAGAAATGTGCAACTTTGGTGTTTTCTCTCTCCCACAAACCTCTCCACTCAGCAAAATTTTTTTCATTATGAAGCATTTGGAGGTTTGCATTGTTTGACATATGAATGGAAGTTTTATGTTCATATTTAATCAACTTGAGGCATGTCCTTCTCCAGGACTGGGGCATCTTCTTCAGAGGAAGCCTAGTCTGGCATTTCCCCTGTTGAAATGGTAGCAGGCAAATCTCTGGCATTGGCACCACACTGCATTAAGCAGTTCTGCAGTTTGATTATTATGATGGGTCTTCTCTGTTTTCGGCTCCTGTTCTCCACATCTCAGTTTATCATGGTAATTCTGTTCCTTCACCACATTCTCTACCGTATTGCAGAGAGGTTTCAAATTCCTGTAAGAAAAGAGAGTGTGAAAGTAGTTTGATGTCATTAGATCAGTGAAATAGTGTCTCATCCTGTATTACAAGTGTAAAAAGCTCCCTATATATTTCAGTGTTGTTCCTATTCAGACTGCCTGTATAGTTCAGGACTATACTGTTAATTTTGTTATTAATGAGTCAGAAATTCACTCACCACAATAGGGAACAGTCAGCTGTGCATGTTGCAAACTCACAAATCTATTAATAATTACATTCAGATACACAACTATGCACAAATATAAATAGCAAGGCCACAAAGTCAAGCAGAAAGTTAGGAAATAGCAGAACTAGTTGCTTGGACAACATTAAGATTGGTTCCTTTAATTATGTGCATTTTTATCTTAGACTAAAGGGTTAGATTTTTTTTTTTTTTCTCCTGCATGGGGAATACCTAAAGAGGAAAAAAAAAAAAAAAGCTAGAAGTTTACTAACTCTCATATGAAGTGTGATATAACTATAATAAGGGGCTCTCGCAGAATTTCTGTAATAACCTTTATCTTTATTGCTTAGATAGAAGGAAAGGTCAAGATCTGTTCAACTAGTATCTTTGTGTGACATACTTAGTATTAGCTCCATACTTTATATACATAATGTGTCCTCAGAGACTGCAAAAGGAAAGCAAACAGACCTCATCAATTTCTCTAATGATTCCTCTGAAAGATACTTTCTTTTTTTCTTGGTTTGTATTTTTAGCTCACTTTAACAACACCTCTATTACCAGGCTGTCAGCGACCTCATACATAGAATTTATGTTGGCTTTCATAAAGAAAAATTAGATGCTATCTCAAGGACAGGCTCTACTTTTAATGTTATTAAAGCTAAATGAGTTATTGTTGATATTCACTGAGGAACAGCAAATAGAATTATATGGAGAAAGATCTTAGTGATAAGAAGATGTGGTGGCTTAAACTGTCCACTGCAGAGAAGAGGTAATTTAGAAGCACTGTGTTCTTTAATGTATATGTAACCTCTACTTTATGCTGTGGCCGTTGGTTCTATTAATCCTAGGGGAGGGATGGAGGTTATGGAGAAGAGCTGTGGATTTTTGTTATGACACTGTATTTCTCCAGTAGTACTAAGTGCACACCTGGGCAATTCGGCACTGGGCATCCTCAGCACCTCCAGAGATGGCAGAGGAAAAGGCAGTGTGTCCAGGCTCGTTGGCTGCTGGTACCTGTTCTGTGTCAGAGTGTCTGGAGGAAAGCAGAGCTCATGGAACGAGGCAAAATTATAAGTACAGTAGTGAAATATGGTGTTCAGCAGCAGAAGGCTAAGCGGCACCTCTGTTTTGAGGTCTGTGCCCTCATGTTTCTTAGGGTATCACTGGTTATGAGTGAATGTTTTTCAAGTCTTAGTAAGAAAAATTTGCTCTTTATTAGGATAAAGAAGCAGAGCTGTGGCAGGAGTGTTTCAAACACTAGGGAATTCCCACATCTGCACAATTACATTTAAATTTGTGCTCTTTACTTTAAAATGTCTAGTTCTGTAAAAGAGAGAGGAAAGAAGCAAAGTGGGATTGAAGATTTATCTGTTCTTAACTGGCTTGCCCAGGCTCATAGGCAAAGCAGAGTGCTCTGTAGAGAAGAGAGTTTTATAAAAGTCTGGAAAATGGCTGTTTTCTATGGTAATCCCACCTGTCTGTAGATCTGTGGTACAGACATTGTCAACTTTGTTTCTTGTGTAACTGAGAGCTCTGTAGATCTTAACTCCAAAGCTGGAGTGAAGCTGGATATGGAGGTCCCACAGCAGGTTCTAAAGACTCAAAGTGTGTTGGGTAAAAATGAGGTATTGAATTTCCTAGCAGACAAGAAAGTGCTACATATTTCATTTTATGTCTGTGGTATAAAGAATAAGAAAGTTTGTTTGTTTTTTTGTTTTTGTTTTTAAAAAAAAAAAAAACAAACAAAAAACAAAAAGATCAAAAGCAGATGCATTTATATATAACATCTTAATGTATAAATGTTTTGTGGGGCATTGTAGAGAGTTATTACAAATGAAGAAGAAATGTTAAAAGAACTTTATTAAGCTGTGAAGCTAGAAACCTGAAGGATAGAAAATGTCATTGCAAACTTAATTAGACCCCCTAATGTGTATGCAGTAGGAAGGGCTTTAATTACCTGATCACAAACTATTTTTTGCATAGCATTCTTCACTCCTTTCAGCATAGAAACCAGATAGTCTTTAATTAATGAGCAACTATTCAATATTTTTTTTCTGCTCAATATGCAGCCTTAAGTTTTATTCACTGTATACTCTTCAAACCTAGCTTCAAAAACGTAATTATTTATTTCTTGATGGGAAATTCTGAAGAACACTTCACAAGAAATTTTATTTCACAAATATTTCTTTATTTTCACAACATCCAAAGGGATGATGGGTTATTATGTCACAAAAAATCCAATACATTAATTTAGAAGCTTAGTTTAAGGTAAATAAAATTGTATTTCAGCAGTTTATATGCATTTGAAGAAAAAAAACAGTTTACTTCAGTTGCATATACTACCTACTGAAGCAAATCAGATCACAGTATTTTAAATAGATTTTTATTTCCCTCTACCTAGCATAGGCTGAAAACAAGACTCAGACGTGTTTAAAAAACCAAACCAAAACAAAAAACAACAACAAAAAAAAACAAGTGAGAGCAAGAATGTGCCTTGTGCCAGAGAGAGATGTTGCCTCCCTAGCCGTGTCATTAAGGCACTAAACCACTGTCTTTGAGATGGTAGAGCTGCATTTAAAATTGTTGCTGTGATTCAGAAAGATCAACCCTGGTGACAGCAAGAGGTAGCTATTAAAATAAACATACCTCCTGTGTTCCCAGGAATAGACGTTTGCTCTGCATTTGAAAATTACTGTGTAGTAGCTGGGGCCTGAACCTTTTGCTGATGCGGACAGTCATGCTTGCTCCTTGGCATTTCCATCTACATGGTTTTCTTGCAATTGTACCCTTTCCATGAGGTGGCCTCACCCAAATAACTTACTGCACAGTTGTATAAGTAGTTGTCTGAAAGGCAGAAATGACCTGTCATTGGGAACACTGAGTCAGTTTCTCTTGCTTCCAGATGAATCTCTTTAACAGGATTAGTGTTTAAAGCAAACATTAGTGCTGGAGGCACCAGCACTAAATGAAGTGAGCCAGCTCTCTGTCCCTTAAGGCACAATTCAAAACAATGTTCTAGGTGGTCTCTCCACTTCTATTTAAATGTCCACACTCCAGATTTGAATAAGGGTCAATAAAGATTTGAGCCTAAAATTCCCCAGTTGTGGCTGAAAGCCCTCAAATATCAGTTATTCTGACCTGCTGTCATACTAGAGTATAGAAACTCTTCCTATGAATTAGCATTTTTTTTAATTAAATGTAAATAATATTTTAGAACAAAACTCTTTATGGACTTTTAGCTATAGTTTGTCTCCATAAAACTTAAATCTCATAATTGGTAGTTCCTGCTGTCTCTAAGGTGTAGGTGGGATTAAAGTGTATTCTCCCAGGCCTTATGAATGAAACTGCTACTTTTTCTGGCTTCCTTTCCTCTTGTTCATTTACCGTAGACCCTCCAAGTTCTGCAAGGATGGAGGTGTTAGAGGCAACGCTTACTTTACTGAGGACCTGCATCTAACAGTAGAGCTTTCTAGGAACATTCCTCACTGCCAACTGAAACCAGAGTCCTGCAGAAATAATAAATGACCACGTAACAGAGAGGAGGGGAGGAGTCCACAGCAGTGTCTATGGCACTGAATGCTGACATTTCCTAGCTTTTTAAGTATCTGCTTGGCAGCCTTAATATTTTTGACAAAGGATGATGGATGGATGGGTCTGCATGTGTTGGTGTGCAAGCATGTGGATATCTGTATGTCCATGCTTAAAAAAAAACCTCAAACAAACAAACAAACTCCCCAAACAACAAAAATAGCCAACCAACCAAAAAAAAGCAGCAACAAAGAAACCAAAGAAGCCCTACTGTGTAGTGTCCTTGAGTCTTGCATGGCTCAGAACTAAGGTGAGACGCTCATATCTGTTGCTTTTAAATGTCTGCAACAAGCAGGAGCACCTTGTTTTTCCTTGTCTGACCATTGGTAAAAGGTCCTGAAAAACTAGATTCGAGGTTTTTTAAAGACTGCAGAAGCAAAGTGATCACAATGTGGCCACAGTAACATAACATTGTTTCTTCCAGTCAGCTCTATGAATTTTGCAATCTTTTGGATTGGATAAACAATTTGAATAATCTGCTCTTTATCTATGGGCAAGGTCTAGGAGAACAGATCCAAAGGGACATGTAATCCTCAAAGGTGCTCTCACTTATCCTCCCTAGGGTGGCTCCTTACAAAAGTAAATTATGTCCATGGGGGAAGGAAAGGATTAATCTGTGTTGGAGAATTTAGCATGCTAATTGCTAGCAATTCTGCCTTCAATCAAAAGCACACAGAGCAGCTACAGGGAACAATAATAATGGTCTCTGGATTCCCCTTAAGTCCCTAAAATGTGGTGCTCCAACTTGTGTTAGTAATTTCTACTTCTAGTCAGCAGATTTATCTTGCCAAAGAAATAAAAGTTACCATAGGTTTAAACAAGTACATGTCATTTGAACCAGCATATTTATTTATTGGAGTCTGAACCTGTTTGTTTAATTCTTCTAACTCTTCATGTGACAGGAAATAATATCAGCTTTACTTCAGCATCATGGGATCATCACTGCTGATTCACTTCATTTATAGATGAGAGACTCTCCATAAAATATCCTCCATAAAAATATTATGCAACATCCACACAGGTTCTAAAAGTAGAGATTTTTTTTGGGGG
>NW_010296216.1:11165-17821 GCF_000700745.2 Antrostomus carolinensis | reverse complement strand
CCCAACCTGTGCTGGTGCCTGGGGTTATTCCCCCCCCAGCTGAAGGACTCTATATATGTTCTTATTGAAGCTCTTCAGGGTGGTCTCTGCCTTGGAGCCAGGGGAACTGTTGCTCTCACAAGGTGGCCCCTTCTGCAACTACCAAAATAAAGGCCCCCCCCCTCCCACACACGCAGGAGAACTGGGAGTGCTGGGTCCTCAACTTTCCAATCAAAGCAGAATTTCAGACTCAACCAGTTCAGTGGTTGGGTTTTTGGGGTTTGTTTTTGATTTTTTTTTTCTCTTTCAGATTTCTGCTGTAGTTAATCAGTATTTAAATTACTCTTCCTTGTGTTGGAGTAGAATGATGTAAAATACTCTCCAGCTCTTATCAGAACCATATCTGCATTGAATGGTGGACTGTAGTTGTTGGAGATCGAGGTTGAAGACTTAATTGGCAGCTTGCTGTGTTCCTGGGAGATACCTTAATTCAGTGCTGGTCTCAATGACAACAATAATGAGAAGTGTAAAATGCTGGGGTTTATCTAGCTAGGACTTAAGTAATGTGTGTCAGAAATTCCTTCAGGACTTCTTTAGACGGGATCCTGCAGCAGCAGGGGCTTGAACTAGGTTGAACTTAGAATGATAGAATGGTTTGGTTGGAAAAGCCCTTTAAGATCATTGAGTCCAACCGTACCTGTCCACTGCTAATCCGATCTGTAAAGCAATTAATCATAGAATCGTTTGGTTGGAAAAGACCTTTGAGATCATTGAGTCCAACCATACTTGTCCACTACTAAACCAGATCTCTGAGCACCTCGTCTACCTGTCTTTTAAATCCCTCCAGGGATGAGGACTCAACCACTCCCCTAGGTATCCCATTCCAGCATCTGAGAACCCTTTCAGTGAGGACATTTTTCCTGACATCCAATGTGAACCTCCCTTGGCACAACTGGAGGCGACCTTTCCAACTTCATCTGTTCTGTAGCAGAGGGCTGGCCTTTAAACTTCGTTATTCTTTTGTGCTTTGGCAAGGAAGGTTAAATCCTGGTGAGGAACAGGATTATGATGGCAACCGGTACATTAAGAGAATTAAAAGATATATGTTTTCTTCTCAGTGTTTTCATGCAAAAGTAACTTCCCTTAAAACCATAAATGAACATATTTATGAAGTCAATAGACCTTTATAAAATTAATGTTGAACACTATCCTGTGTTTTACCTCTCTATCCTTCCCCCCAAGCCTAAATCAAGCTCTGCCAGTCTTAGGAACATAGTGTTTTTTGGTTTTCTATTTGCTAGTTAAAATGGTTTAAATAAGAAACTGTTGGTGGTTTTTTTTGTGTGTGTGTGTTTCGTTTTCGTTCGGGGGGGTTTTTTGTTTTTGTTTTTTGTTTGTTTGTTTGTGGTTTTTTTTAAGGAATAAACTGTTCTTCTGAAATGGAGATGGGAATCTTCTGACAGAGCCCTTGGACAGGCTGCCCAGAGAGGGTGTGGAATCTCCATCTCTGGAGATGTTCAAACCCACCTGGACACTTTCCTGTGTAACCTGGTGTAGGGACCCTGCTTTGGCAGGGGGGTTGGACTGGATGATCTCCTGAGGTCCCTTCCAACCCCCACCAGTCTGTGATTCTGGGATTCATTGGTGAAGGGCTGTGGGCGTTTTTTGGACTGAAGAACAGTATGACACAGAGTTTCAAGATGTCAGCTTGGTGACATTTTGTACCATTGAATTACAGATGTATACTTCCACCCAGTTCTGTTAATGGAAGAAAGATCTTTTGAATATACCTGTATGCAAATACAGAGGCAAAATATTGCAGTCGTTCTGATAACATGACAGTCAATTGGTTATAAAGAACCTGTGTATTTACCCTGGAATAAATATCAAAGTATTTGACAGTTCCTTGGCACAAGGTTTGTAGCTGTCAAGGAAGCATGAACCTCCTGCATTCTCCTCACTTCTCTTGCCGTGCTGATTGCAGACCCAAATTTGAAGGTCTGCAGAGAGATGTAAGTGGATGGTTTTTCCTGTGCTGAGGTTGAAGAAAGCAGTTCTGCAATGCAGAATTCAGGAGACCAAGCTGATATGTGTGGCTGAATCATTTAAGCCTCCAAATCATCATTGTATCCTTCTACCTTCTCCTTACTGTTTTTTTACCACTGTTGCTCTTTCTCACTGTTGTTTCCCCAGCAATGCTCAACAGGACACAGAGATGGGTCATGTTTGTTGCAACTCCTCCCCTGAAGTCTTGTTGAAGAGTGCAGCATTGTTTGGCTTGCCTCCTAACAAATGTGTTTTATTTACTCCTTTTTAATAACTGGTTTTCTTTTAAACCTCCTTGGATTTTCTGTTTGTTTTGTTTTTCTGTGTTGAAGCTTGGGTCTTGTAGTGGGCGCCTATGATAAGCTTGTTGACAAGACAGTGAAGAATGGAGTGGCTCTTAATCTTCCCTGTCGTATTGTTACCTTTTAAAGGTCAAGACATTTCTATTTTATTATCCCTGAGTATGTCCCTTGAAGAATTTGGATAGACCTCTTGTAGCTGGGGAATAGAGCTGGGCCTCGTCCCTTCACTAACGGGAACTGCTTGTTCCCCTGGACACAGCAAGAAAGGTTTGATAAAATTCTGCCTCTTCTCGTATTTGCTATTTATGGACAGTGAAAATATACGAATAGCTGATATCATAATATAATGAAGATAGATGCAAATAATCTTTTATTCTATTATTATATTATAATTCATTGTGGCTCAAACTTTTTTGAGTTTTTTCTCTTTTTCCTTTTTCCCTTTTTTAAAAATTTGTTGGTTTTTTGTTTGTTTTTTTTTTCATTTCTGGTTGTCCTTTTTTCCCAGAGTGCCTTTCAAAGTAAACAGCTACTTGAGATGAAGGTTATGGGGGTAGCATTTCCTTATTTATCCATAAAACAATATTCCATGCTACTGCAGAAACTGTTGATTCCACTTAACGGGATGATGATGAAGTTTGAAGGGCATGTGCATGTGTGTGTATATGTGGATATTATCAGTTCAGCTAGCTCCTTCTTTCCCACTTGAAAATAATCTAATACTGGGATTTTGCGACTTCCCTTTCTGCCCTATTAATTATCCTGTGTGTGGTGGTTTTCTGTTAGGTTTTTTGGGGGGATGGGGCGAGACACTCTTCTGCTGCTGTGGGAGCTCCTTCTTTCCATTTCGCATCTTGTGCACAAGAGAGTCTCAGTTTTTACAATGGGGATCTTGTGCTTGCCTTGCTTTTCTGCTTTCTGGCTGCTGCTGTGAAGGGAGCTGGAAGGGGTCTCCGTCCGTCCCCAGGCTCTGGGTAGGGTGGTTTTTCATCAGGCAGTTGAACTAAAGAAGCAGCTGTTGCCCAAAAGGAGAGTTCCTGTCCCCAGGCTTTTATCTCGAGCTACATCTGGTGCTGTCTGATGTCATGGTACGGTGGCAGCAAGTTAAAATGAGAAAGTGATTGGTTTTTTTTAATTTTTAAAATTTTTTTAGAGCAATTTAGGGAGTTGAGTTGGCTTAGTGTTATAGCCAGATGGGCTCAGAGCTGGTTGGAAGGATTGGATTGAGGGGAGAAGGATGAAGGAGGGTGCCAGTACTTCAGCTTAGCTGCAACATGATTCCGTACCCAAAATAATTCTTTTCATTATCTGCCTGTATCTGTACTGCTCTTCCTTCAGAGCTCTCCTGGATCCAGCCTGGAATGAGACATTGGCCTTGCTGGTTATCACAGAATCATTACGGTTGGAAAAGACCTTTAAGATCATCCAGTCCAACCACCAACTCATCACCACCATGCCCACTAAACCATATCCCTGAGTGCACAATCTACGTGTTTCTTGAACAGCTCCAGGGATGGGGACTCGATCCCCACTGCCCTGGGCAGCCTGTTCCCATGTGTTCTAGCAGCATTTTGTCCTTCTAGAACTTGAAATATGAAAACTCCCATGAATCGTGGTGCAAGATCAATACATTGGTGTTCCGCAGATCTGTGATTAATCAGCTATAAGGAGAATACAAGCCACTCAATATTTTATCAGGTAGGGTTTGAAAAAGCTATTTGCATGTGGAGAACTGAAAACCTGTAATGGTAGGTGGTTGGAATATAACTAGAGAGCTCTGTCCTGCCGTGATTCTGGGATTCTATAGATGAGCAGTTTTTTTGTGTAGAGCAGACTCAGCTCACAGATTCCAGGAAGCACCAGGTGCTGTGCAAAGTCCACAGTGGGAACATGTAATTTGGGGGATTGTCAGGGGGAGCAACAGCGAGTTTTCCCCTTCACCAGGCTTTAGGTTCTTGGCTGTCTTGAGAGTTCATCCTGACACATTACCCTCCAGCAGACCTCCTTGCTCCCGACGTGCTGGTGGGTCCATCCCGTGGTTCTGTAGTGGTGTGCATTATGTTTGAGCAGCGCCACGCTGCACGCTTCTCCTGCTGATTACTTTCCCCTCTGCTGAGGTGATCTCTGCCAACCTGGAGCTTTGTAATTATGATCCCAAGGTACAAAGCAAAGGAAGATTTCCAGCTGACTGCGTCAGACTGTGTCCTGTGATGACAGTAGGGTTTTTACCTTTGGTTTTTGATCCGACCTCTTTTTGGCAGAAACAGTTTGCATGCTGTCATAAAGTAGGGAGAAGAAGCTGAGGGGTAAAAAAGTAAGCTGCTGCGTTTTATCTTCGACATCACAGAATCCCGGACGGGTTTGGGTTGGAAGGGATCTTAAAGCTCATCCAGTCCCAACCCCCCTGCCAGCAGCAGGGACACCTTCCACTAGACCAGGTTGCTCAAAGCCTCATCCAGCCTGGCCGAGAACACTTCCAGGGAGGAGCAGCCACAGCTTCTCTGGCCAACCTGGGACACTGGCTCACCACCCTCACACCAAACAATTTCTTCCTCACATCTCAGCTCCATCTCCCCTCTGCCACTTTCAAGCCATCACCCCTTGTTCTGTCACTCCCTGCCCTTGGCCAAAGTCCCTCCCCAGCTTTCTTGTAGGCTTTATCGTTCTGCTACCTGGTGTGAAGGTTGAATTCTGGACAAGTCCCACAGTGTAAGATCTGGACCTTACATTATAAGGAATAAGAAATGTTAGAAAAATACTTGAGTTTTTTGTTGCAACGAAAGCACGTCAGACATATGTTTTTACAGCAGATTGGGAGGCTGGGCTAGAAAAGACACTGGGGATCACTGGGGAAGAATGTTTGTTTACAAGTAAATATTGTTGTTAAACAACATGTAAGTTTCTCATCCTAAATGTTTGTGTATAATTTGTATTTGATGGGAATTACTTCAATTTGCAAAGAGTATTCACTGTTTTCAGAGACAGTAGCTCAGTAAAGATTTTTCCCTTCATTTTTTTTTTTTTTTCCCCAGAAGAAAGCAAGTATTGTTATTTGAAGAAAACAAATATTTGTGTTTGGGCATATTTTTCTACTTCTTTTGTCTAAGTTTTCATTTGTTGAGTAACAATCAGTAAGAAACTTAAACTGTTTCGTGGGAATTGCAAATATCCCAAGTGTTTGGGACTGCTCATTCTTGCTCTTTGCCTTGTTTCTGCTGCCCTTGGTTATACATGTGCATAGTAAAATTCTTGACCTTGAAACTTTTTAGCAGTCAAGCTGAGGAACCCAGAGTCACTCCTTAAGCACTTTGACTCCACATAATCCACATAATCTCAGTTGACTTTTGGGCTGCACTTAGAGTTTACCACGAAGACTCCAGTGAGGTGAGGATTAGTTTGGCTGTTATGGGTTTGTGTGCCATATTTTTGCTGGTTGTAGGTTTGCATTCCTCGAACAGTTTGGTAAATGGAGGAACAAAATATTTTTGTGGTGGTCCAATCTGAAACTGTAGCTGGACGTGTCAGTTTGAGCAATAGCACAGGGGCAGAGGCGGCGTGTGCGCCTTTGTCCCTGGGCTCCCCTTCCAGCTGAAATGAAAAGATGCGGTAAACCCATCTTTTTAAAAAGCACTGCTGTAATAATTGACCAGTGTGATTGTGTGACAGATGAAAGAATATGTTAAGGAAATGGGTATTTTTAACAGGAAACACTCTTCTGATTAACTTAAAGTGTTTAGAACCAATTATATCTATTTCTAGACTTGTCGTGATGCCAGGATTAGATGTATCAGCAAAATGCCTAAATGAATGCAAAGTCATAGTTTTCTTAAAATGTATGTTTTAGCAGATATTGAAACTCTTCTGATTTGGTTTTATTTTCATAGGACATCAGTTTATAAATTTATCACTGCCTGAGTCTGATCATTAAGAGGTAGCAAATGAGAATCTTCCCTTCCTAATGAAAGATGTTTTTCATATGTCCTTCAGAGTGTTTATATTCTGTTAATTGGAAGAAAAACTTTGGGTGCTGGAAATACTTGTAATAGGGCTGTTTGCAGGGGGCAAGGGCTGCTCCAGAGACCATACAGTGAAGATCTACAAAAGGTAGCACAGTTACTATCGCTTTTCTTTTTTCAGTGGAAATGATTTATTTTTTTTTTTTTTTTTAATCTTGTTAGTAATAGAAACTTGTGGCACAGCACATAGTAACTAGAGAAACCTTGCATAGTTTTCCAGCAGAAAGAGAAAGGGAACCAGAACATGGAAAGGCTGGAGAGCAGCCCTGAGGAGAAGGACTTGGGGTGCTGATGGATGAAGAGCTGGACATGG
>NW_010296216.1:3440-10833 GCF_000700745.2 Antrostomus carolinensis | reverse complement strand
AAGGCGGGGGAGGGACTTTGGCCAAGGGCAGGGATAAACCAGGTGATAAAATAGTAACTTTTGCAGGTTTATGGATTTATAGACAATTTTCATAGCAGTGAAGTAATTTGCATTTAATGGAATTAAACCGTTGGATGCTTAATGGTAAATGCTAGTGGATTTTATTTTAAGACTAAGGAAACTTAGATTTAAAAAATCCAGTTACTAACATTATTGGAATTGGTGTTACTCCTTTGAGACTCATCTTCGGGGTTTGGACTTGTTTTTTCTGTGTAAGTGATTTATGATTCCAAGCATATCCAAATATTTTTTAATTGTTTATTGAATTGCTGATTTGTGCAGTCCGCAGTTGATTGGCATGAGGATTAAGGTATCTATCTATCTATCTATATATCTATTTTTATGTGTCCTAGGGAAAATGAAGAAATTGAAGTGGGTTTTTTGAGAAAATCAGGAGGCACTGTTATGCCAGTTATTTCTTGAGTTGAATCATAGAATCGAATCATAGACTGGTTTGGGTTGGAAGGGATCTTTAAAGCTCATCCAGTTCCAACCCCTCTGCAGTGACAGGGACATCTTCAACCAGACTAGGTTGCTCAGAGCCCTGTCCAGCCTGACCTTGAGCGTTTCCAGGGATGGGGCTTCTACCACCTCTCTGGGCAACCTGGGCCGGGGTCTCACCACCCTCAGTGTAAAAAATTTCCTCCTGGTTACTTTCCAAATAGTAGTTCTCTTTTCTTCAGCGTCTCGTTACTTGCTCAGCATAAATTCTCTTTGCTGAGTGTCTGGCACTTGCTCTAACTCTTGTTTGCTACTTTCTTTTTCTACTGCATGGAGGAAAACCTAACAGTGTGCTGTTCCTTTCTGACCCGAGCTGACAGCACAGCTGGACATCAGCTTAAAACAGATGACAAGCGGAGAAGAAGTTTTCTTTTCTTTGCTAGTGTTACCTAAGAAGTTTTTATTCTACCTCTTTCTCCTCCCAAGATCAGTTCCAAATAGACTTTTTTTCTTTCTGAAGAGTGCTTGTTGTCCTACACTGAACACTTAGGCAGGAGAGGATTTCAGGAGCACGCAGGGGTACGTTGTCAGATGGACCTCAGTGACGCTTCTTGTGCTGTAGAAAGCTGCAGCTTTTTGCCAGATGCAGTTCTCTGCTACCCACGGAAGGTGGGAGCTTGGGACACAAGGAAACCCTTCACACCGGGTGGTTACTGCTTTACAAACACCAGAAAAACTGTCTGGGAAGACCTCAGGACACTGCTGTTTGTGCATTCACATGGGGAACTGGTGGTGCTTCTACCAGGGGAACATCTGCCTGTGTTCAGAAAGGACACTGAAGCAAGCTCGGGGGAGCTCCTAACCTTTCTTGGGTGCTACTTAACAAAAGTTGGCTCACCTCAGTTCTCTTAGGTTTTTCAGGGAAGTTTCTGATGTCAGGGCAGAGCTGTGAACACATGTAAATTTATTAGAGGAGGTTATGAGCAGCAGCAGGTCTTTAATGACTGAGGGCCACTGAAAATGAGGCCTAAAAATATATAGAAATATAAAATCTGTCACTTGACAGGAGAACACCTTATCAATGTCTTTAACCTTTTTTGGCCTTTCTAGCAGATTTTACTGGATCTTGATGCCATGTTAATAATGTTCCTGATTTCCACCTTCTGTAGAAAGGGACTTTACTGCTAGCTTTTGTAGTGAATTTTATCCTTGCTTACAGCAAAGGAGATAACAACAGGACCGTAAGGAAAATCTGCATGCAGAATATTGACTTTGAAATTACCATTTTTTTTCCCTTTCCTACCTGTAATGAATTGTAGAGTTTTTCAAGGATGTTGCTGGTGACTGACATGAGTAATCAGAATTTCTTTATTTCAATCTTTCCTTTTCTGCGAGGAAGGTTAAAATAATGGTTTTTTTCCAGAATATTGTGTAGAGGGAACCTTAGCAACTAAAAGCTTTAGAATTTTAAACTCTTTAAATATCTTTCCTAATTTGGGAACTCAAATTACTTTCTAAATTTATGAGTAAATCAGTTTAGCTGTTGAAAGAACACTTGAGTATCTAATAGAAATATATGAGGCTTTGAAATTATTATCCACTTGTGTAATTTTTGAGTGTTTTAAACCCATGGATTATGGTTTAAGTCATGTACACTGAAAAAGTTGATAAGTAAGATAATTATGGAAAACTATGATACCTTTGTTCCCGAGAGAAGCTAAAAACAGAGCATTTCATTTCTGAAGGACTTCATTTCTGAGGATTTAGACACAGAACTGATGAGAATATAGGATTAATGGGATTCAGTGGTTTTCAGAGAGTCCAAGGCACATACTAAGAAAACACATGGAAAAATCAGAAAAACTTTGCAGTTTGGGGATGTTGGAAAGTTTAAAATTGCAGAATTTAAACTGAAAAATCGAGCTCTTAATAATGATGTACCAAGACAATTTCCTTGGGAAAGGAGTTGCATTTCCAAAAGAGAAATCTTGTAGAAATATATGTAGGTAGTAGTATAAAGATTGCACTAAACATTTTTCAGGAGTAAAAAAATCTAGGTACTGCCTAACCTTGTCTATGAGAAAATTGTGTTGGGCTACTTTCCAAATTTATTTAAAGAAACTGATGGGGAAGTTGATGGTAACTCAGGACATAGGTTTTTACAACTCTCTTACCAGACCCTGGAGGGTCTAAATTTTCCAGCAGTAAAAAGCAAAATGCTCTCGTGAATTAAAAAAAAAAAAAAGTAATGGTAGATAGTAGCTCTGGTGGAATTTATTTCCTGCTATTAATGAAGACTGTAGAGAGAAGACTGGGGAGCTTGAGGAACCTAATCAAGTTAGATGAATGGGCAAGGCAAGTGAAGCTGAGCATTTGTTCGAGTCACATAGGCTTCTGCATATTAGATTAGCGGGAATTTAATTGAGTTAAAATTCCACAGCTGCTTTTAAAATGCATTAAGGACATTAAAGTGTCTTCAGATCATCAGTCAGAATGAAGGAACCAATTGTAGCTATTTGAAATCATTAACTCTTAAGAATCTATATTTTTTGTATTAGCAATGTAGGAACATTTTTATTGCAATCTAAAATAATAAGTAGAGCCCTGAAGAATTTATCTGTTATGAACAGGAACAGCTTTGTCTTATGAATGGTTAAACCATTTATTCAAATAATTTAAACATGATTTGGCATGTCAATTTAAAAAATGTTAATGCATTTCAGTTGCTATCTCAGAAATCTTTAAGATCTTGGTGGTAATTGAAATAGTCTCCATTGTAAGAGGTGGTGTTGATATTATATAGTGACTGTTCTGTTGGGGCAAAAATAACTACAGAATCACAGAATCGTAGTAGTTTTTAAGATCACTGAGTCCAACCATAAACCCAGCACTGCCAATTCCACCTCTAACCCATGTCCCTGAGCACCTCCTCTTCCTGTCTGTTAAATCCCTCCAGGGAAGGTGACTCCACCACCTCCCTGGGCAGCCTGTTCCAGTGCTTGACTGTCCTTTGGGTGAAGGAATTTTCCTCGGATCCAACCTAAACCTCTCCTGGTGCAACTGGAGCCCATTTCCTCTTGTCCTGTCCCTTGGGCCTTGGTTGAACAGACCCACCCCCACCTCTCTCCACCCTCCTCCAAGGGACTTGGACAGAGCCACAAGGTCTCCCCTCAGCCTCCTTTTCTCCAGGCTCAACACCCCCAGTTCCCTCAGCCACAAGGGAACTCAGCACACTTGTGCTCCAGACCCTTCCCCAGCTCCGTTCCCTTCTCTGGACACGCTCCAGCACCTCCATGTCCTTCCTGGAGTCAGGGGCCCAACACTGAACCCAGCACTCCAGCTGCAGCCCAGATTCATAACTTTGAGGCAGAACGGTCCATTTTTGGCATTTGTATGGATGTATGGCTGTGCCCCAGTCTGTTCTGGTGACAATAAAAAGTAAATCTGGATTGCAGTGCTTTCCTGAAAATGCAGTATTCCAACTTCATTGCTTACTTAAGAAATAAAAAAACCCAAATCCTTTTGATAGGCACTTCTGCAAAACAGATTTTTTTCATCCCCCCATCTTTTGTGATCCCCATCTATGAGCTCTTACATTGCCTGGGACCCCATTTGCTTTAGGTTTTAAAGAAAAAGCAAGCAGCCCTTTAGCATGATCCTCTGATATTTTTATCTTTGTTCTGAAATTTAGAGATTTGCTGAAGTGGGTCTAGTCGTTTAATGTGCTACTGTTAAACATAACCTTGTAATCGCCTGAAAAAATGCTTCTGTAACACAGCGTTTGGAAGGGTAGTGTCAGCAGGGCGTGAAGTTTGCCAAGGATTTTGGAGGCAAATGTCAAAATCTGTTGCATTGAACTAGGACGATTTCGCTGGTAATGAGTTTCCCATGTGGAAATTTTTATGTTCCAGGCACATTTAAATGCAATCGAGTAAAGAACCCCAACTTATCAGTAGATAGCTTGATTCTGAACATATCTGGAAACTGTTTTAATACAGGTTCTGCCAGGTGAAACCAGATCCAGGTGTTATCTTTGAAGACAGAAACTTTTGTGCAAGCAGTGCCACCTCTCTTTTTGAAATTCTTGTGTGGTCCTGCTTTCCGTGCTGCGTCCAGTCCCCAGCGCTCAGCAGGTTGTCCCTCCTTCCTCAGGTTCTGAACACCAACGAGGGACACTGCTGGGGATCTTGGTGGGACTTTTGAAATAAAGCCATGCTCAGACTCAATCTGAATTTAGGATCAAGTGGCTTTTCACACCATAACGTGTCTGATTGAGACAATTTTGAGTATTAACAAACACAAATTTTTCATTTTAGGGTTAAAAAGTTTGAACGCGTGGTGCCAGCCTATAACTCCTTCCCAAGTACCCCTGATCTGTACCCCCCACCATGACCCTTCTGTTCGTGTGCTCTGGCATTCTGAAGCCTGTTCTATCTCGGCAAAAGAATTAAAAACCAAAACACAAACCATTGAACAATGTCTCTTCAGTGCACTGGATGAGTCAGAGGTCTTGTTGAAAAATAAGTGTGGTCACGTAGATTTTTCCCAGTACTTGCACGCAAGGGACTAGGTTGGATTGAGTGGGCAAGTTTAAGTTTGATATCTTTGAACTCCCATATTTGTCTTTGTAACTGTAATGTTTGCGTGTAAGCTCGCGTTTGGGGCAGTCAGTACTGGATAGCGTTGCATATGGTGGTTTTCTTCTCTTGGAATTGGAATTTGAAAGGAGATTGTACTAGGCTTCGCTGTTATGGCATCAAAAATGTGCACTTTGGAAAGTTCATAGATGAGTACTATTTTAAAGGAATTGCTTGCAATCCCTTTATTTTAATCAAGAGATTCTTTATGAATAGAAAGAATTCTTTATATTAATAAGGAATCTATTTTATCATTTATTGATATAAAGATTTCTTTATTGGTTTATTAAAATAAAGATTTCTTTATATTAATAAAGAATATTTATTTTATAAAGACTCTCAACAAAGATACTTTATTGTAATAAAGAGATTCTAAGTTATTAAATTATTAATAATAACTTAATCCAAGTGATTAAGTGATTAATAATTACTAATGGTGATCACTGTTAAGGAGCTTGTGGAAAACATAAATGTTTGGCATTAAGCTGAAGAATTTTGTGATTTCACCCGTGGCTGAGCACAGCATCAGCCCTTGCTGCTTGGGATTTCCTCTTGTGCTCCGGGCTGCAGGAGCTGTCCTGGATGCTAACTATGGGACTCAACTTTCTATGAGCCAGTTCAGATCATTCACTTAAAAGAAAACCAACTTTCCCCACCCATCCCATTCTTTTTTATATATATATATTTTTGGTCTCTGTTATTTTTTGTCTCAGGTTTTTTTGAGAGTTAATCTCACTCAGGTTTTGGAGGGGTCGGAGTGCTGGGGCTGGTCAGAGTTGTGGCAGAAGCAGTTGTTTGGAGGACACTGAAGGAGATCAGGTCTGTCTCTTCCAGTTGCAGTCCTGCCTTGGGCAGCCACACCCTTTGCTTACTTGCCAGGGTGAAAATAGTTATGCTGCCACACCCCTCCTCAGCTACCCTCTTAATGAAGTAAAGCAGTTTTCAGCATGTTTAAATGTCCTTTCAACAATACTTGCATTAATAACAGTGCCAAATGTGCACCCCACATTTGACATAAGCTCTAAATAAATGGTCTGGATAAGGTGCAAAAGAAGATGGAGAGAGCACATGTATGGGAGACAGAAAAGGAAAACCTCTTGAATGAGTTGCCTGGCTTTGACACTCGTAGAATCACAGAGTGGTTTGGGTTGGAAGGGACCTTTGACGGTCACTCAGTCCAACCCCCCTGCAGTGAGCAGGGACATCTTCAACCAGATCAGGTTGTTCAGAGCCCCGTCCAGCCTGACCTTGAGCGTTTCCAGGGATGGGGCTTCTACCACCTCCCTGGGCAGCCTGGGCCGGGGTTTCACCACCCTCATCATAAACAAATTCTTCCTTGCATCTTGTCTGAATCTCCCCTCTTTTCATTTAAAACCATCACCCTTTGTCCTATCACTACAGGCCTTGCTAAGAAGTCTGTCTGTCTTTGCTTCCCCCGTCCCTGCCCTGCAGTCCATCCACTCGAGAGTTGTAGGAAGAGAGGTTACCAGTGAAGACTGAGGCAAAGAAGTTAAGAGTACCTCAGCCTTCTCCTTGTCCATTGTTACCAGTTTGCCAGTCATGTTCATTGGGTGGGTTACACATTCTTTGACCTTCCTTTTCTGCCTGGCATACCTGTTGAAGCCCTTACTACTCTGCATCCCTTGCCAAGTTCATCTCCAGCCACACCTTGACCCCATCCCTGCACAACTGAGCATTATCCCTATACTCTTCCCTGGACAGAAGAGCCTCATGGCTGTTCTAATAGATACATTTTTGAAGCCCTTACTCCTCTGCATCCCTTTCCAAGTTCAGCTCCAGCCACACCTTGACGCCATCCCTGCACAACTGAGCATTATCCCTATACTCTTCCCTGGACAGAAGAGCCTCATGGCTGTTCTAATAGATAAATTTTTCTGTGTACTTCATTGATAATTCCTTGCAGAGAGATGTCAGAAGTGAAAATGAGGAGCCTGTTACCCTGTAGGAACTAAGATGATCTAACATCTTGCTGATGCCAGAAAGAGAGCTGTGCCAGTTCGCTAACAGAAAACTTCCCTGGCACAAAGTGAATGGGTCTGGCTGTTTGTTAACAGCCCACGTTAGTGATTGCACAGAATCTCAGAATGGTGGGGTTGGAAGGGACCTCAGGAGATCATCCAGTCCAACCCCCCTGCCAACGCAGGTTCCCTTACACCAGGTTGCACAGGAAAGCGTCCAGGTGGGTTTGGAACATCTCCAGAGATGGAGACTCCACACCCTCTCTGGGCAGCCTG
>NW_010296216.1:0-3059 GCF_000700745.2 Antrostomus carolinensis | reverse complement strand
TTGTGCCCATTGCCCCTTGTCCTGTCACTGGGCACCACTGAGAAGAGTCTGTCCCCATCCTCTTGACATCTGCCCTTTAGATATTTATCAACATTGATAAGGTCCCCTCTCCGTCTTCTCTTCTCCACGTTGAACAGTCCCAGCTCTCTCAGTCTTTCTTCATAAGGAAGATGCTCCAGCCCCTCATCATCTTTATAGCTTTCACTGGCCTCTTTCCAGAATATCCCTGTCCCTCTTGAACTGGGGAGCCCAGCACTGAACGCAATGCTCCAGATGTGGCCTCACCAGGGCAGAGTAGAGGAGGAGACAAACCTCCCTTGATCTGCTGGCCACACTCTTCTGAATGCCCTCCAGGAGACCATTGACCTTCTTGACCACAAGGGCATATTGTTGGCTCCTGGTCAGCTTGTTGTCCACCAGCACTCCCAGGTCCTTCTCTGCAGAGCTGCTTTAAAGCAGGTCACCCCTCAACCTGTGCTGGTGCCTGGGGTTGTTCCTCCCCAGATGCAGGACCCTACACTTGCCCTAATGATATTTCATTAAGTGTTTCCCTGCCCAGCTCTCCAGCCTGTCCAGGTCTCACTGGATGGCAGCACAGCCTTCTGGTGTGTCAGCCACTCCTCCCAGCTTTGTGTCATCAGCAAACTTGGTCGAGCTTAGAAAATTTAATGAAGTTTAGAAGGAACCTTCCGCAGCTTTGAGAGAACCATTAAATGGATGATTTGGTCGAGCATGCTTTGTGATCACACGAGCTCTACGGCTGGTGTATGGCTGGGAGTTACAAGCAGAGCTATACCTTTCAGCAGCAGTAACCTATTAAATTAGTCTGGGTGTGTTGCGTGACCCAACTTGGAGAATTGGATCTATTTTCTTTTATCCTATTTCTAAATCCTATTTCCCTTAGCGACCTGTGGCCTTGGCTTTGGAACTTACATACCTACTACACCTTTCCTCTTCTGTTACGTACCTGCTGACTCTGAGGATCCTCACCTGCCTTTTGCTGCTGTTGAAACTGGAAGTGTATCTTGAGAGGAAGTCTACAATCTTTGGAGACAAGATTTTGTAATGCAGATGTTGCCTTGGTCTCCTGCTGCTGATCAGCAGTGGGCGAATGCTCTCCTCTTTCTGACCTGAAGCCAGATTTCTCTGTGTGAGGTTTGGATCGGTGGCTCGGCAGGAAGAAAGCATTGTGGTTTGGAAAAACAAGATCAGACAATACAGGGAATGGTCTAAGTAGTCATTGTTCTCTCCAACCTGATTTGGAAAGAACTGTTTCCCAGACTCAAGAAAGTAAGAAACTGGCCACCAAGAAACCAGAGGCTTAATTTGGCAGGTTGTAATAGCTGGAGCAATTTTCTTTTGCATAACCAGAGGCAGGTGAGATAATAATGCTACAAACACCAGAAGAATGAATGAGGAGGTATTGTATGTAGCTTCAGAGCTTGAAGCTTCAGAGCATAGAAACATCAAAAAATCATCACAGTGTGACCCACTGAGACTGAAAGAAAAGTAACTGTATTAAAGACGAAGGAATCCTAAGAAATCTTGGAGCATAATCATATTGAAATCCCATGTTTCTCAAATAATTTAGGAAAGGCAGAAACACTTGAAGGAATTCCCTGCTGAGCCTAGGGAAGGGAGAGAAAAGGCTGTTTGCCTTGTTTCAGCCATAACTGAGAATGTTAAGCCTTGTCCACCGGAGTGAGAAAACCTTAAATCAGCAACTGAGGGCAGTTTGCACACAAAAGCCCTTGAAAAAGTAGGGAAGAGGTTAGTGGAGAAGATCTTTGAACTGTTGGTGTCCCTTATCTCCAAACAGGTTATCCAGAAGGTGGAGCCAAGTGCTTGAGTGTGTGTGCAGGGAGAGGAGAGGCAACAGACTGAAAATAAAGCAGGAGAGATCTGTCTGGATGTAAGGAGAAGGATTAGGATTGTCCTTTTCACCATGAGGGCCATCAGAATTCCCACAGAGGCTGTGCAGTCTCTGTTCTGGTTTTCAAGACTGGTGGTTTGGGTGGATTCACCCCAGATGGGACACGAACCCACATAAGCCCAATTGGGTAAACACCTGAGCAACCCAGTCTGACCTCTTCATTTTCTTGCTTTTAGCAGGAGGTCAGACTGGAGTCCTCCTAAGATCTCTTCCAGCCTGAATTACTCTCCAATTCAATGTTTTCAGTACTGCTGGAAGGAGTGGGAAGAGAAGAATTTCTTCATTAAATAAATTAAACCATTAAATCAATGATGTGGCAGGAATTAGGATGCCTGGTGAAACCTGGTGGTTTCACCCACAGGGAGGACCCTGGAGGACTCACTCCCCCCACCTGGTGAGATGGGATGGGAGACACACCAAAGGGCTGGTGGGTTGGGACAAGGACAGGGACAGCTCACTCACCATTGATGGTCATGGGCAAAATTTCTCAACTTGAGGAGGAAAAGTCCATTTAATTCGTTGCCATTTCATCTAAGTAATGCAGTGAGACATGACAACCACATCTGACAGCACCTTCCCCCACCCCTCCCTTCTTCCTGGGCTCCAATCACTTTACTCCCCGTTTCTCTCCCTTCTCCCACCACAGTGACACAGGGGACAGGGAATGGGGGTTGCAGTCAGGCAACCCCTTCCAATGCCTCAGAACCCCTTCAGCAAAGAAATTCTTCCTCACATCCCATCTCAACTGCCCTGGCAACAACTGGAGCCCATTTCCTCTTGTCCTATATCTGTAGCTTGATGTGAGTGGCAGTGCTATTAAAAACATTTTCACAAGAGGAGGAAATGATTGTGGAAGATGCAAGTAGTTGAATGTTCTGCAGCAGAGCTTTTTTTGTTCTCTCAGTGTACCGCCACAGAAAGTTTAGGAACTGTTGGCTGAGACTGATGATGTTCATGCTGCATGTGTTGGTGGAGCTCTTGAGTAGATTACAGCAGCTTCCTGAAGTAACCTTGTGTTAATCTGCTACTAGGAATCTCTTTGCAAGCTGGGAAAGATGGAGGAGACTCAAATTGATCTGCTGGAGGATGGGGAGGCTCTGTAAAGGGATCTGGACAGGCTGGATCC
>NW_010296215.1:26625-28673 GCF_000700745.2 Antrostomus carolinensis | reverse complement strand
AGGTCTGCCCCCAACCTATACTGGAACCTGGAATCTGAGTTACCAGTGCAGCCCAACCACTTCACTGTTCCCACCACTTCTGATCCCACCACTGTATAAACCAGAGTGTTTTATTCCACCTCCTCACATCTACACATGCTTCTGGGCATTGAGAACACACGCTGAAGTGGTAGCTGGGCTGCACGTTGTGTTCTTCACAGGAGAGTGAGTCTGTTCAGTCCATCGCTGCCAGGCGGTAAGGTGGGTGCAGGGGGAGAAGGCTAGAGAATAAAAGAAATACAGGAAAATAAACAAAGCTCTCACTTATTGTATCAGATTTGTAATGAGCAAGCAGCGCAGAGGCTGTAGATGATAAAACTTAACTTCATTAATTAGCCCAGCAAGCAGTTAATTTGCAGAGTCGCTATTTCAGTGATTTAACAGCACCGAAGGCAAAATACTAACCCCATCATCACGAAATGCTCTTCACTCGAACTCCTTCTTGCTTCATTTTAAAAAGTGTTTTATAACTTAATGAATTCTCGCTGTTCTGCAATTAGTAGCCCCACACACCTCTTTGTTCTGGTTGCTACCAGGCTTCGTGGAGGTTGGTCTCCATAGAAAAGCTGACTACGTGATCATTATAACCCTGATGACTTCAAATACTTAAGCTGAGTTGTGGAGTTTCAACACAACTTTCTCTCTCTCTCCCCCCAGGACTCATATCCATTAGCTACACCATCTGTTAGCTGGGCTTCCAAACAGCAGAGAAACCTGGACGTTGAGGTATGGACTGAAAGCTTGACCAAAGCTACAGTTGTCCTCTCTGCAGCAGCAATAGACATTAACTCAAAGGTGTGAAGCTCTCCACATCACAGCTCCAGGGACTTCCAACATCTCTGTTCTGAAAGGGTCACCAAGCATGTGGCCACCAAGCTGTAGGAGATGAAGCTGTGAAAGATATCTAGTGGAGCCTCTATCACACCAGTAATGAGAATGTGAAGTCACCATGACACGCCCCAGATTTTGTTCCTCTGCCATCACTTTCCACATGCAGGAGCTACTTTGGCTTGGGAGGCCATTGACTTGGCTTCTGGTTTTGATGTAAAAAGCTCTATTTACAGCTGCTTCTCAGGTTTCTTTTCTTCTCTGCTCTTGCTGTGTCCAGCTCTGGGTGACTGGTGCTGGTCCCAGCATGGTTTTGCTTACTGAAGGTGGCAGAGGGGCTGCACTGCTGCTAGTTTGGCTGAGAGGACATCCTTCTTGCAAGCCAGGACCTGAGAAAAATATAAAATATTATAGGAAAAAAGAAATTCCATTGTTTTTGACTTGGGAGGCCATTGACTTGGCTTCTGGTTTTTGCTCTTGTTCCAAGTGTGGCAAAGAAATGAGACCTTGTGGTGCCTTGGCTGGTGGTGGGCATTGCTTGGCTTCTGGTTTTGATGTAAAAAAGCTCCATTTACAGCTGCTCCTCAGGTTTGTTTTCTTCTCGGCTGTTGCTGTGTCCAGCTCTGGGTGACTGGTGCTGGTCCCAGCATGGTTTTGCTTACTGAAGGTGGCAGAGGGGCTTCACTGCTGCTAGTTTTGCTGAGAGGACATCCTTCTTGCAAGCCAGGAACTGAGAAAAATATAAAATATTATAGGAAAAAAGAAATTCCATTGTTTTTGAGGAAATTAAAAATTGTACTTCATTTTTTTTTCTTTTCATAAAACAACAAACCAAGAGAGGAAAGAAAAGCAGCAGAAAAAGCAGCTTATGGGGTTTTTTTTTGTAAGAAACTCTGGTAGCTTCACCTTCACCCACGTACAGGTGTTAGAATGAAGCAAACTGTGAGACCTTGGGATTGTTATGATTTTCATGACTAACTCAGAGCCATGAAAAGAAGATCCAAGATAAGTCCCAATAATTGCCCCTCCCAAGCTGTCTTCCTGCTCTATATTCATCTGCTCAATGTCCTTTGCATTTCTCACACCTTATCAGATGATCCTTTTTCCAGCACCCAACTGTGTCAGGATTGATTCTCAGCCCAAATACCTCTGAGGACACCAAGGTTGGGTCAGAGTTTGTT
>NW_010296215.1:0-26607 GCF_000700745.2 Antrostomus carolinensis | reverse complement strand
AAATCTGTGAGGGTCTTCCAAATTTTCCCTGCTGTTCTGGGATTTACCCCTTCCCCTTCCTCTCCAGGGAATTTGTTCTATCAGCCAGAACATGCTATTAAATCAGACTCTCAGGACTAAGCTTTTCAAATCTCCTCTTTCCATAACAATTCAGATAATAAAACAGTTTTTAGGATTATAATGCCAAGCATGTTTGTATAATCTCCGAGTCCTCTGGGCCTGATTCTCTTCCTCTAATCACCTTGTGCAAGGGTGTGATGCCATCAAAGTCACAAGAATGGTATAGGTATAACCAAGATTATCTATCTCCATTAATCTCTGGCATTACATTGATGCAGAAACAGTTGGAGAAGAAACAGTTTAATTCCTAGAGCCTGCAGCTCCCAAAATTTCATCTCAATTAATTCCATTTGCAAACGGAAGAGTTTGAAATTGTCACCACCCACCAAACTTTAAGCCTACAGTCAGTCATATCACAGCAAGTCTAATGAACAGTATTTAATAGATTTATCTAGATCTAAATTTAATAGATTTAATAGAATCAAACTTACCAAACCCACCGGTGAAGCAATGAATCAATGCAAAGAGAGTGCAGCAGATTTGGGAGTCAGAGAGGTCCTTATATACCCCAGGAGCTCTCCCTCCCAGAGAGAAGGGCCTGGGCTGTAGATGATGTACATGATGTACATTTTTTTTTTTCACAGCTCCAGAACTGCCCAATTTCCTGAAACAGTTGTTTGTTCCTGACCTTTCAGAGAGAAAACTCCCCATTCTTAAGTATTTTCTATTTTAGCAGCAGAAGGTTGTTGTGTTGGCCACACCTGAAGCATGAAAGTTTGTTCTTATTCCAATATTTCCTGAGTGCTCTGCTTTAAAAACCCCATGGCTTCAGTCCTACCAGAAACAACAACAACAACAAGCAAATTCACACAGAAATTCAAAATGTGGGGATTGAATATTAAGGACATTTGGGGTATTTTCTGACTTTTTATTTTTAGAAGCATAAAGCAACCTTAATCCAAATACAAACAGTGCCCTGAGAACCTCCCTGTTGCACCAGGCACCTGCCTGTCCACCATGCAGTTGATACTCCAGCAAGCTGGTGTTTCATCTCCTTCCAAGAAGATTAGGGGAAGGATAGAGAAGCCTAAAATGTGGCACTGTACCCCAACTACTCCCTGTTCTCCATCAGCAGCTCTGCAAAGACGAGCACCAAGTGAAGGTGAGACCCCCCCACCCACCCCAGGCTTCTCTACTTCAAATTGCACATCCAGATGTATGGGTTAGAAAAGGCTGATGACAGGTTAAACTCCAACAAGTTCATTCCTGAGCTGAAGTGAATGAATGAATGAAGCAATGGAGAATTAAGCTCTTTGATGTGATGGCTGAGTGGAAAGTGTTCTTGTTGTGCCCAATGGGTTTTCAATGAGGGCAATCTGTCATCCAGTAATTCTGCAGAAGCGGTTAGGAATAAATTGAGGCAGGGAATGAGGAGAAGATTTTCAAGAAGTAGTGCAAGGGAGACTCTGGAAGAGGTTACCAGATTAGCAAATTGGAATCTAAATATGTAATAAGCTTTAAGGTGGAGGTTGGTGAATTTATGGAAGAGGTTTTTATGAGCGCAGAGTCACAGACTTAACGCCATGTGCGTCTCTCAAGAGTTGTTAAATTAATCCATTGATATAGGTCTAGTAGGAAACCTTCTGGTTCCTGGGAAGATCAAGTGTTGTATCACAACAAAAATGAAGAGGAATCACTCATGGAATAACAGACAGGAAAAAAAAACCCATATTGAAACATGGATACTTCCTATCCAGTACTTGGATACTACAGCATTTAGCCAACCCCTGTGGGTGACCAGCTTCTCTTCTCCTGTAACATGACTTGACACCATCTCCAGCACTAGGAGAGAAGATGCTTTAGTGACTGGACTAATAGGCAGACAGACCGATACTAGGAAATTCAGTAACAGGTAATTATGTCTTTTGTCTCGTGAGATGAGTTAATCAAGATGTCCACCCTGAAATGATGACAGACACAATAATAAAGAACAAGATGGGGTGTTAACAAAACAGTGTCTAATTAAGCCATCAGGGCGAGCCATGTCTTGGGAGATCCAGTTCAGCAGCTTCTGAATCACACCAAGACATGAAATCCAGGAGTGCAATAGTGTTCTCAGATCATTTTCTCTGTGCACAAAGGTTGAAAGTACTGGATGGAGAAAAAAACCAAAGAGCACCCATGAAGATGTGAGGTGGGGATCACAGTGTGAGCATTTCACATCCTGTGTTGAGGTTGTCCATGGTAACCTTCACTTCTAAAAAAGCTGATCCTTTTTTTACAGACTGAAACACTACAACTTCAGGACCCTTAGAGATATTGAGATGCTCATCTCAGTGATAAACCAGATCAAGTGGGCAGCTACAGAACTCCATTTGGAGCTGCTAGCAGAACTGCTCCATATCTCCCAGGACATCTTAGACTTTTGGGGACTTAATTACCTGATCAGCATTTACAAGGCCATTGATAGGACCTACCCAAGCTCTGGAGCTGGAATGGGATTTTCTGTCTAGGAAAGATGGACTGTGGTCAGTATTTTTCTCACTTGTGGTGTTATATTCCCTGGAATTAGTGGTACAATTTCAGTATTGACTGGGAGCTGAGCTGGGCTGCACCAGGTGAGAGCTGAGGAGCTGCTTAGCTCCACGTTCACTGTAAAACCACCTTCCTCAATGCACGTTTCTCTCGTCGTTTCCCAAATGTTTCAGTGAGGCAGGTTTCACTGCACATGGCATTTGCCTCTAAAAATAGGTTTTGTGCAATTCACATGGAAGGGGAAAGCAATTATATCTCTACTATGGGCAAAACATTCACTCCCTGTCCACTGGCTGACTTCAGAGCCTCTTCCATGATGATTACCATCATTTTTCCGGCTGAGGTTGCTGACATGGAGGTGAAGTGACCTCCCCAAAGCCTCTCCAGACCTGGATCCAAACCAATGTTTAAGGTCAAAGACGACTCCACCTTCTGATCTCCAGACAGGGTGCAGGTCTTTTCCCTTCCAGCTATGGAAAGTGATTTTCTTTAATCACTCCATGTTGCAAGTTGAGGCTGGAAATTAGACACCTAAATATGCCAGAAACCTCACGGCTTGCTTAAATAAAAGCCATGTCTCAACACAGAGCCGTGGCTGCACAGCTTGTAACAGCCTTTGCCTCAACATTGCCTTACAAGTGCTACGTGCCTGGTTTCTCTCAGGTGCTCAAATTGATGGACATAACAAAAGTTACTACAGCTCTGACCCGTGAGATGCATATTCACTTGGGATTATTGCACAAATATCCAAATGTAATGTTTGATCTGATGAAATGTCCTGTCTCCTTTGGAACCCAGCTGCTCTGTCCTCTCCAGGCCGACGAGTACGATGATAAGAACCACTTTTTTAATGAGTCTGAGCTTATTCCCTCTATCTTCTTGCTTTGAAGGGTTATATGGCAGGAGCGTATCTCAGCAGGAGGGTTGTTTTGATAACCACGAAGCATGATGCTACCTAGAAAGCAGACAGGCAGGTTCTCCACTGCTGGAAAGTGTCCTAGTTCCTGCTTTCAGCAGAGCGACGACTGCAATTTGCACCAGCAGAGCAGCAGGTGAGGCCTGAGTCAGGGTTAGGTCTTGGGCTGGGATATTCCCCTCACTAGCAAAGGCTGGCGACTAAAACTAAGCAGCTCCAAGAGGCACCAAGGCAGAGCCCCACCTGCCATGAGGTAAGGAAGGCAGTTTCATGGATGAAGACACTCTATAGGAGATGATGTGGAAGTTTCATGGATGAAGACACGCTCTAGGAGAAGATGTGGAAGTTTCATGGATGAAGACACTCTATAGGAGATGATGTGGAAGTTTCATGGATGAAGACACGCTCTAAGAGAAGATGTGGTCTAAAATTCAGGTGTTCTGTCCTTCGGTTGCCAAACAATTATTAAGAAAGGAAGTTACACCACAGCTAGAAACAGCATCTCCCATTTGCAGCACAGGAATCCCAACCGGTGACAGGTACCAGCTCAGCCTGTTGTAATGATTGTATCTGGAGTGCGTGCTCTGATAAAAGCTCTGGTCAAACGGTGGAGACGGGACAAAGATAGTCCCAAGACAACCAAATATGATGAAATTCACCTCTGTGTGGGAAGCGTCATCTCCGTTGCCGAAAATAATCCTACCATCAGAAGTGAGGACTGTTTGACTGATACCCTGATAGCTCCTTGAGATTTTGAGGTTATTAATTATCTCTATATTTCCCAGAAATCATCAGTGAGCAATTTTCACTCAGTTAAACCTTTTCTTCCATGGAATAATGCTTAGGGAATAAACTGTATATGCCACCAGCTCCCTTCATTTCACATGTAGATTGAAACATATTTTCAAATGCCATTCAAGCACCTAAATGAGACCAGTGTCCAAATTCCATTTGGGTGTGATCAATCTTGTATCCTATTAAAAAAATTCCTTTACCTTTCTCACGATACATGGAGATAAATTCACTTCCTTCTTCTGTCACATTGAGATGGGTGGAAGCTGTGTCTTCTGTACTGTGGAAAATAACTTGTATTCAAAATGATCTGTTCTGAAATGAAAGAAGAATTAAATTCATTAAGTTCTTCACAGGGGAAAAAAAAAATCAACCAATCAATCACGAGTTTAAAGAATCACAAGAAAGTCACTTTAGAGAATTCATTGATGAAAAGCAGGTGAGAGAAGTACAGATTTGCCCCCCTCTCTTAAACTACAAATACATCTTAAGAAGCAGAGGCATTAGCTGACATGACATGACTCATGCATGGGTTGAAGCAGACCCATGTTGGTTGACACTTTGGCTTTAAACTGGAATGGCTTTAAACTGGAAGAGGGGAGATTGAGATGAGATCTGAGAAAGAAATTATTCACTGTGAGGGTGGTGAGACACTGGAACAGGTTGCCCAAGGAAGTTGTGGATGCCCCCTCCCTGGAAGTGTTGAAGGCCAGGCTGGATGAGGCTTTGAGCAACCTGATCTAGTGGAAGGTGTCCCTGCTGATGGCAGGGGGGTTGGAACTAGAGGATCTTGAAGGTCCCTTCCAACCTAAACCATTCCATGATGCCACACCAAGACCCCTGATCTTGATGGGGTCTGCAATTAACCTGAGGGTATGACCTTTCTTCAGACAGAAAGTTTTTTTTCGCTAAATCAGCTTGATCAGAAAGGGGATTCAAATGTCTTCTGCACCAAAAGACTCTCTTCACAATGCCTACGTGTAAAACAAGTCTGTGGAGGAAACGCACAACGGCAGTTGTGAAAGAATGAGCTCATTACCTAAGGAGGACTCATTCCCAGAAGGCAGGGCTTTGAAACCGTATAAAAGTTCTCAAATCTCCATGCTCCACCATCCACTCAACTTCGTGCTTCTCCCTGTTGACTGGTTGGGTAAGTCAGAGAATCCTTTTTTGTGATGTCTCTAATTTTACTGCTTGGCTTAATGTAGGCAGAGTCTTTAAAGAAGTGTTTTATTTGATGCCTCTGAATACACAAAAGATCTCTGCAAAGAAGAGAAATTGTGAGCATTGGGGTGGGACAGGTAATCTTGGAATGACTCTGGGAGGCAAATTCAGATTGCGTGTAAATCTGAGGATAGTTAAGTGCTAAATTAGACTCTTTCTGAAGAAGAGATTAGATAAAATTATGTTGGTTTAAATATAATTGATCCTGCCTTCAGGGAAGGGGAGGGTGTCAATGGCCTCCTAAAGTTCCTTCCAAATCTGTTCTCCGTGATACTGCTATTTATAACAAGAATATTTTTAAAAGTTCAATTTCATTGAAGAGCTCTTTTGTAGAAGATAGATTTGGGAGTACAAGGGGCCGTAGGGAGCAGAAGGGTGAAAGTATTCCGAGTGTGCTCATTCATGCTAACTTTGTCAAGAGCAAGATATTAATTTGGTTTAAGATCTTATCAGGTCCTTATAAAGAAAATAGGAAGAGATAAGTGATATTGATCTGGAGGATTTAGGAGGACGTAGAAGAGATGAATGAATTTGCTTTCAGAAGATGTTCTGAGAGAAGTAGGCAGCATAGGGAAGGAAGAATGGACTTGCACGCTCTCACATGATCTGTGTTGGTGCTAATCCTGTGCCGAGGGGAATTTAATTTTCCCCTTCCAACCAACACTTCTGTGATTCTAATCTTTTATTTATGGCCTTAGATTTTTTGTAGAAAAATCAGCAGCACAAGCTTTACCAAAGACACAGCACCAGTCCAGCTGACCCTTCAGCATCTCATAAAACAGAGGTGATTTCATAAATTGTTAGGAAAACCCATTGTTGCACATTACAGGCCTTGGGAGAAGAAATCCCTCTTGATTATTCTGATTCATGCAAGCTAGATGTATTATTAGTGACCATGATAATCCAGAAACACAGGGATGCATTACCACTGCTAATTCTTTCCATGAGAGTTGGAAGGACAAAGCCACAGGTAACCTCAATCCATTTCATCATCAACGAGGCCAGAGTGAAACCAGAGCAAGAGGAGGAGTTTGGCTTATTGTTACTGTAAAGACTCCTAATACTACAGAAATATCCTGGTGAGGTCTACCTTGAGCCTCTAGCTCCTCAAGTTTCTAATTCCAAGTCAAATTGGGATATCATTTTAAACAGGGCAAAATTAAATTAAGTATTTCAGTTTTGTCAACATAAAATATCCTGTTGGGCCCAGATTTCTATTTTTCCTATTTTTCGATGCACCAAGCATTTTAAAATGTTTATCTTCAGCATTCTTTTGGGTTTTTTTTTTAATTATTATTATTTTGACTTTCTGAAACCGCTATCAAACCAGCAGATCTGTTATTTGCCAGCTCCTCTCATCAATTCCCAAGGAGAGAAATGAAAGGGAGTTAACACCCTGGGAAGAGCTAAGCAACAGGAGGAAGAACTCTGAAGTGCAAATCAGCTCCAAATTCAAAGGAGTGGCTCTACCTCAGGTTAGACCTGACAGGGCTGTCCCTGAACAGAAAGGAGGTTCAAGATAAGACAAGAGTCAGAGCAGGAGCTAAAAGGCAGGATGAAAAAAAAATAGAGCAAATCATAATCCTTTCAGAGCCAACCTGCCTTGGGAAACTAAGGGCAAACTAAGAGAATTGTACTCTTGCAGCTGATTCATGTTTCTTATAATGGTTTCACCCTTCTCCCAGTGCAGTCCATTTAGCAGACACGATAACACTCTGATATTTCTTTCAGATAATCCTCTTACCTTCAAAGATGTCTTTGAATCAAGTGCAAATCAAGCAGGAAATCACCCTCCCACCTGGCCTCAGCAAAACCGTTTCAAAGGAAAGCCAAGAGCCTGTGCCATGCACTGAGCCAGTCCAATGTCCACAGCAACAATCTGAAGTCCAAGACCCAACACCTTGCCCAGAACCAGTCCCAGAAGTGGTGGCAAAATGCCCAGAAAAAACAGTGCCATTGCCAACACCGGTGGTGGAACCAGGCAAGGGAGAAACATCAGAGGTTGTTATACCCGAGTGTCCACCCCAGGAGCAACAGCAACAACAGCAATGCAAGTTACCACCAACTTTCCCAACTGTATCATGCCCTGAAGAGAAAGCAGAGTGCAAAGAGCTGCCTGTGCCAGACCCTGTTTCCTGCTCTGAACCAACTGCAAGTGTGCTGGAGAAGCAAGAGTGTAAGGAGATTCCTTTGCCAGTTCCTACTACCTTCTCAGAGGCTGCAGAATGTCCCCAAGAGAAGCAGCAATGCAAGGAGATCCCTGTGCCCATCCCTGTTGCATCCCCTGAACCTGCACAATGCCCCCAGGAGAAGCAGGAGTGCAAGGAGATACCTGTGCTCACCTCATGCCCTCCAGAGAAGCAGGAGTGTAAGGAGACCCCTGTCCAAATTCCTGTCCCATCCCCTGAACCTACACCATGTGCCCAAGAAAAACAGCAGTGCAAGGAGACCCCTGTCCAAATCCCTGTTCCATGCCCTGAACCTGCACCGTGTTCTCAGGAGAAGCAGCAGTGCAAGGAGATCCCTGTGCCCATCCCTGTCCCATCCCCTGAACCTACACCATGTCCCCAAGAGAAGCAAGAGTGCAAGGAGATCCCTGCGCCCACCCCATGCCCTCAAGAGAAGCAGGAGTGCAAGGAGATCCCTACTCCTTGCCCTGAGCCAGAGAAGTCCTCCCTTCCAGAGAAGTGTCCTCCCATCGAGCAGCAGCAGGTGAAACAGTCCATCCAGTGGCCACCAGCGCAGAAGTAATAACTTCCAACTGACAAGAGAGAAGAAGAAGAAGAAGAAGAAGAAGATTGCAAACCAAGACCTCAATGTCTCACAACCAGAGGTCATTTTCCCAACACTCTTTTATTTGCTGCAGAATGTCTGCTCAGAAGCTTCCAACTCCCCAACCCCAGCTAACGCTAACGTTGTCCTCTACTAACATCCGTCCTCTCACCGACACGTCGGGACAGTCACTAGATAACAAGGCTTCAAGCGATGTCATAGGCATGTGCGTTCAGCTTTCCCAGCAGCCTGAATTTCTACCCTCTCCCAAGCATCCCACTGGCTTTTAAAAGCCCAGAGAGAGAGAGACCAAAGAGCATGATGGCACGCACGAGTCAAGCTTCATTAAATCAAATATGCAAATTGAACCCAAATGCAGTTAGAGAACCTTAGAGCTCATCCTCCAGACTCATATGTTGCCTCCTGGTTTTCATGTTTTCCTCCCTGTAAGCCATCTCCCACTTTGCATTTAAGGGGTTTTTTGGCCTATTAATAGTAAGATTTGAGGTTTATGTAGAACCTGCTGCTCAGGGGTTCTGTATCATCAATCTGTAGCACTGAATATTTTATGCAATTAAAAAAAAATTAAAAATCCATTGGGTTCAAGGAAATAGAAAGATTTTTTATTATTATTAATTTTTTTGAACCAAAGAGCCATCACCTTTTAACAATCTGCTTAGCTGACTTGGTAGTAATCAGCACTTTCCTCAGAGAGCTCACCTTGGATTTTCCAGGATGTGTAAAAGAACAGCTGATGGAAAAAAATATAGAGATAATGAAATCCAATCCAGACATGTTTTGAAATAGATTAACCTCAGGCGTGGCTTCCATCTGGTAGACAGGATAAAGGAGGAAGCATCCACAGTGCTGTTTGAATTACACCCTGGAACATGTTTCACCACACAGCCTTGTTGCGTATGTGTTTGGTACTTATCTCTAATTATTTTAGGCTGATATTGTATCCAGGATTTATTTCACTGTGAAAATCGACAATAAAAATGACTTTGAATACCAAGTCGTGGAGAGTTTTACTAGCTGCTGTTTAAAAAGATGAAAAGGAGGCTCAGCTTGCAAGAGTCAGTCATTTTTCAGGCTCAGAGATGGGTGAATCAGGACTCAGAATTTCAGGGGCTCACAGGGGACCTGGGGTTCACTGCTGCTCTCCAGGTTAGAGAACTGCAGGAGCTGTAGAATCATAGTGATTGGAAAAGACCTTTAAGATCATCAAGTCCAACTATATCATAAAATCATCGAATGTTGTGAGTTGGAAGGGATGATGGAGTCCAACTCCTGTCCCTGCACAGGACAATCCCAACATTCACACCATGTCCCTCAGGGCCTTGGCCAAATGCTGCTGGAGTCTTGTCAGGCTTGGTGCCATGAGCACCTCCCTGGGGAGCCTGTTCCAGGGCTCCACCACCCTCTGCCTCAAGAACCGTCTCCTCATGGCCAACCTCACCCTCCCCTGCCACATCTTCCTGCCATTTCCTCTGCTCCTGGCATTTGTTGGTGGCCAGAGAGAAGAGATCAGCACCTGCCCCTCCTCTGCCCCTCGGGAGGAAATTCTAGACCCCCATGAGATCTCCTCTCAGTCTCCTCTTCTCCAGGCTGAACAAACCAAGTGACTTCAGCCTCTCCTCATACAGTTTCTCCCCTAAACCCTTCCCCAATGTTGTGTCCCTCCTCTGGACACTCTCCAGGAGCTTTAGATCCTTTTTCTCCTGAGGTGCCTAAAACCTCTAAGTACAAGTCAATATGAGCCTTTCCAAAACATTATCCCAAGTTGTCAGCTTCACCCATGTCCCTCTTTCCTGTATCTGTCTCAGTCCATGGGTTGCCTGATGGCAGTGAAACACTAATTGCACTAAAACACCACTCAGCAAGGCACCTCCTTCCAGAGCACAGCACATACCGAGCTGTCCCCATGGTCCATCTGCCCAATTTAACCACATTCACAGCCACTCCATGACCTTCAGCAGACATAACACATGGGCAGGTCTATGAGGCAGGTTGCAAGCACACCACAAACGAGTTTTTCCCACACTTCAGATGAGCCAGGAGAGATGTAATCTCACCAGGTTGGCCCTGTGCCTGTTAGATGGGTGTTAGATTCCTCCAACCTCATCATCTGATCACAGAATCACACCGAGCCACGTAGCTCCTGGTATGCAGAGCAAGCTTACACCTGTCTGCCAGGAACCAATATCAGATCACTCAACAGTTTCTGGATTTAGAATTTGCCTTCTCTACTGTACAGCTGACTGGAAATCAATTCGCCAAACCAGTATGTCATGGGGAGAAACCAAAACGTTCTCAATCTTCTTTTGGATCCTTTTAAAACACAAACTATTCGTCCTGAGCAAGCAAAAACTTTCCTTTCAGAGTTAAAAACTTCCAAAGACTATTTTTCCCTCTCAGCAGTTATAGTTGAGACTATAAAACCACAATTAATTGTTTTGATAGACCCACAAGAATATACTTCAGAACATTGTATCTTGCATGAAACAAGATTTTTTTTTTCCCCAGTTTGCTCCAGTTCAGGATGAAAACAACTTTCAGGATCACTCTGAGATGGGAAGCACATTGATCCTGACCCAGTTTTGACACCGAGGCAGCAGCTCTGCCCCAAAGGATCCTGAATTTTAATGGGTTTTTCTAGAAATTGGGATAATTTCATCTCCTGTTTGCTCAAGTAATTTCACATTTCTGGACTATTTAACCATCATATTAACAGCTGGAGGTTTGGGGAATCTGTTTCTTTTCCAAAATAAAAATGTGGACAAATAATTTCTTGGGAAATCTGGAAGGCAAGTGTGGATGGATCCCTGTGTAAGTGTGCCTTATACACAAGGGTACATCAAAAGGTAATTCCTTGGCTAATAAAAGAAAGCAAAAGAGATTGAATGACACTAGGAAAGTGAAAAAAAAAAAAATCAGGAAGCAAATAATGAGATAATTATCATTTTATTGTAGCATGTTCCAAATTAAAGATCAGAAGAAAATGGCCCCACAAGATTTATTTATTTTTTTTTTTTAACAGTAGAGGATGAATAAGAAAAAAAAAAAAATCAGGAAGCAAATAATGAGATAATTATCATTTTATTGTAGCGTGTTCCAAATTAAAGATCAGAAGAAAATGGCCCCACAAGATTTATTTTTTTTTTTTTAACAGTAGAGGATGAATAAATCAAAGTTAATGAATCACATCTCTTTGTAAAGTAATTTCTGCTTGCAAGCAAAGGAGGAGTGCTGCAAATTTTTCACTACTCCAGCAGAGTCAACAGACAGAAGGAGAGCTTGGAAATAAGCATTTGCATCTTCCATGGCACTTGGTGACCATGGCTCTTAGTGCTACTTCTGCTTTGGGCATTGCTGCTGCTGTTGCTGCTGGGGGATGCTCTTCACAGGACACTTGACTTGCCCTTTTGGAGCTTGGCATTGCTCCACACTCTTTGCAGGACATTTTTCCTGGCATTTTGAAGGTATTTGCTGCTGCTGTTTCTGCTGGTGGGAAGACATCTTTGCTAAGCCTGGAAAGAAAACCAAGGTGCCATTTCAGTTATTTGAAGCCCTACACACATCTCCTCTCTGGATATTACAGTTTCAGTCAGTTCTTCAGCTTTGACATCAAGAGCCACCAGTGAAGAGCCTTTAAAAGTTAATTCTACCAACAAAACCAGACACCAAAACTACTTGGAAATCCCTGAGGATGCTGCTGTTCAGACCAAATTTGTGTTGGTGACACCAGTTTGCTGTAGCTGCTCCCATATTGCTTTTCTGGGCTCCTGTCCCAGTTAACCTCCATGGAGATCAGCAACTCTGCTGAGGTCTCAGGGCATGCCAGTGTCTAAGCATAAATAAATAAAAGAGGCAAGCACCATCCTAACAAAGTTGTGATCCAAGTGGTTACAGAGGTGGAGAGAAGAGACACAATGAGAGGGGTTTTCCTTCTTCCCCCTCTGGTGACTATTTTTTTGAGCTTTCCAACTATGACAGACTAAGAAGCGTGTTGAGGTCAAGGAGAACCTCAGAGCAATATTTTAAACTAGGCAAAGAGGAGGAGAAAGCTGGTGACGTTTGAGTATTGCAAAGGGTTTTGATGAAGAAATTATTTCATAAAAATCCCTTCTAGCAACAGCCACATCTCTACTTTTAGGTCATTGAAAACCTGAGAGCAGGAGCCAGGTCTCTGGCTGTTAAATGAAGGTGGACTGTCCTCCTGCTCAGTGAGGAGATGATTTTATATATATATATATATATTAAAAAAAAAATGAAACTCAGACCCCTGGAGATCCAGGAGACTGCAGTGATCAGCCTATGGTTGCTCACCAAGCTGCTGGTAGATGCCATCCTTTGGTAGCTAATATTTGCTACCCAATGGTTATCTACAAGGCTTCTTATCAGTTGGAAAAAAGATGAGGGTTGGCAAGGGTTTGCTGGTCCAAAGAATCAGTAAGCCACTGTCTGAAGCCTCAGAAAGTCTTAAAATAACATAATATGGTTTTCACCTGCATGGAGGTGAAACTACCAGGGAGAAGATCTGAAACTGCTACTAGAGAAACAAAATAAAGAAAATTTCCCCTGTCTCCCAAGAAGAAGACACCAAAAACCCCCACCTCTATGGCTAAATACACATAGAAGGACTCACCTGGTATCTCCTGCTGTTGGAGGACAAGAAGAAGAAGCTACGCAGATTAATAAGGCTCCTCAATGGGAGGCTTTTATACGCTTTCAGAAGTCAGCCCCCGGGAGCTGATGACAACAGATTAACTTGATGACCAGAATCTTTCACAACCAGAACTTGCTCCACTGACACCTCCATACACCTGGACTTCAGTCAAGGTCTGTGAGAGATACCTCCTCTTTCAGGTGCGGGGGATTTGTTGTTTTTAATACAAGGCACACCCAATCTGGTAATAACTGGCTAATTTATTAATAATTCATCTTGTCCCGACCCTGGGCAATGATCCCACAACTGAAGTCAGATTTGAGAGATGGCTCAGATCCACTCTGGAGTTAGCAGAACATGTTTGGATAAAGTTTAGGTGTTTGCTGACAGTTTTGTCTGTGATCACCAGGACAGATCTCCAGCTGGCAGAAATCTGAGTGGAGTGGGGGAGATCTGTGTGCTGCATCCCAGCTCCTGGGAAGGGCAGCAGGTCTGTGTTTGGCAGCTTGTGTCCTTCATTATTTCCTTTCCCCAAAAGGGGAATTAAACATTTCATATTGCCAAGAAATTAGAAAGTTTTCCCCTTATTTTTCCTTGTTCTTTCACGTAGTTTTTCCCTGAAACAACTAGAATTTATTTTATTTTATTTTATTTTATTACAAACACTGGGTTTGGCTTGCTGAAGTTGTGGTGGAATTTCTTGAGGTTTGGGGATCATCCATGTTTCAGAAAAATGCTGATCCCTTTGAAATTCTTCCAAGGAAGGAAAAGAGTAAATGTTTCAACTGAAACCTTGTCTTTAGCTCTAATGGAAAAGTTAGTTCCAGTTTCCCTTGAGTATTCCTCAATGCTTTGCCCTCTGGGGGTCATATTCAACCCTATGAATTACAGCCCAGTCTCTACTACGGATGTGTGATACATGAAGAGATGATGGACATGGTTTCTACTGGGTATAGGAGAGCAGAAGGTGCTAATGGAAAGAACATCATCTCCATATCTTAATATCTATCATTCATGCTTGATTTACGAGGGGTTTTAATGACCCTGAGGCTGATATGGACCAAATGTCACTAATTTGTTGTAAATATCCAGGAGAATCTTAGCAATGCTCAGAACTAACCACAGGTGCATAGGAGAGCAGTGAGTCAGGGCTTTTGCAACACCTTTTCCTACAGGTGCAGGAAGCACGATGAGCACAACCCAACAGGTCTTTTCTGCCACTTCCTCTGGGGTTCTCAGAGCTGCCTGCTCCCAATTACAATTACTACGCTCACAGTAGAGAGGGAGGGAAGAAAAAGATGTTAAATGACTAACACAGCTGATAGAGGTGGATGAAGGTGCTTGGAAATCAGTCAGAGGTGACTAACTTATGGGATGGATCTCATTAGTTGTTGCATATGACCTCCTGACTAAGACTTTTTCCGTGCCTGAATGTGGGCACTGATGCTACACCTGCAAGCAGTTATTAACGAGGCAAAGTTCATCGTTGAGTCCCCAAAGATTTGGATTCAAGAGTAAGAATTAGAGGTGGACGTTCCTCGTCTCCCCCCTCCATTTTCCTGCTGTTGGATATCTGGTCCACCTACCCCTGCTTTGTCTCTCTGAACTGAAAGGTGTGTTCAGGTGTTGAATTTGTTTGCCTTACTGAGACGTGTTTTGCCCATCATGATTCCTGTTCGTTGGTGTCACCTTTTGGTGTTGACAGATAGAAGACAAAAAGGAATCTACTATCAAACTCTTTAGACCTGCACACAAGGTTTCATTAAAAGCTTGATTTGGTAACAGTGTTTACACACACCTAAATATAACTCTTTTCTTTGCTAGATTAGATGTTCTCCACCCTTGCTGTAATGATATGGTACGTGGATAGCAATTCTCTACATCCCAGACATGGAAATTGTGTGGCCATCACGGAGAGAGAGGTAAGCAAGTCACATGCCCAGTATGGCAGACAATGGGAGCATTATCCTTGAAACTCAACATTTAAATGTCTAAAACATCTCTCCAGAGCATGGGCCTCCTTCAATTTCAAAATTATGACACCAAATAAAGCAGATGATGCATTTATAAGTGAATTAAAGCACGATTGTACCTGCCAGACGTTAATGAACCTGAAGTGCCAACCGCTCAATCAGTCAGGGATGTGACTTCTCCTTGTTGCAGATGGGGAATGGATAGATAACAAGAGTGAGACCTGCCCAAAGCCACTCAAAGTATCTGCAGTAAACCTGGGAACAAAATTTGCAGTCTTGCAGGGCTTGGACCTGTTCCTGAACCACAAAAAGATTCATCTCCCGAAGCCAAATGCCCTACTTCCTATATTGAGTCAGTGAGGATCATGGGAAGAATTCATTAAAAAAAACAACAACATTTTCATCTTCATCAGAACGTTTATAAGAAATAATTAAAATCTTAGCAGGAACATTTCAATTTCTTCTTTCTTAGATTTGGGGCTTTCTTGCACTTCAATTTCCCTTTTAAAAGTTTCTAAGATTTGCCTCCAAAATCTAGAGATATAAAGATCAAAATTCTATCATTAATAAAGGTGAAAATTAAATTTCTATCATTGTTTTCAAGTAGGACAAAGCTACTTCTTTTAATTTTCTTTTTTATAGCTGTCAGGAAAGTATTGACTGGCTGATGCTTTGTTTATGGTATTAGAAGACATTGATCCATGCTCTCATGCATGCTGTCTCTGTTTACAACACTGCACCATTGCAGGAACAAGTCCTCCACAACCATAACAGCTTTTAGAAGCTAAACCAAAGGAAGAGGTTCTTGGATCCAAAAACATGGAAACGAGGAGATGAAAGCAAGACAAAAGACACATGATGCCATCAATGGTCAATTTTTATTGCTGCACATAGATATTAAAAGAGGACATATATGAAAAGACAAGATGAGAATTAAAGAACAGAAGGGGACATATCTTCCAACATCAACTGCTTCCAGTTCAGCCATTGCTAAATAACTTCCCAAGACGCCCAGCAGTATAATGTTGGCCAACTGCAGTTAACAAGCAAAAGGTGCTGAGATAGCAGTAGCAGAAATATCATGGGAAGCAAAAATACAGGCTGGAAACATCTTGGAAATATTTTCCAAGACAAAGAGAGCATTTGGGGTAAGCAGGTCAGGAGATGTCTCGGTACGTCGCAGGTGGGTCTGTAACCTTGTTTTTCATTCCATGGATCCTCATGAGCTGATGGTTATTGCAATGCACCAGAGCTGCATGCAAAGCTCATGCGTTGAAGTGATCAGCATCGGCGAGAGCACGGTTCCAGACACACCGTCTCGCAAGACTCAACGCACTTGGTGGTGCACACCTCCACGCAGGGGGCTTGGCAGGGCTCCACGCACTTGGTGGTGCACTTGGTGACGCAGGGCTCTACGCACTTGGTGGTGCACTGGGTGACACAGGGCTCCACGCACTTGGTAACACACTGGGTTGGGCATTGAGTAGGACACGGCTTTACACAGACATCGATGCACTTAGGGGGACAGACCTCCACGCACTCGGTGACACACTGGGTTGTGCATTGAGTAGGACACGGCTTCACGCAGACATCGATGCACTTAGGGGGACAGACCTCCACGCACTGGGTGCTACAGGGCTCCACGCACTGAGTGGTACAAGTCGTGGTGCACTGGGTGGCACAAGGATCCACGCATTGGGTGGTACAAGTCGTGGTGCATTGGGTGGCACAGGGCGTTGGGCAAACCTCCACGCAGGGCGTGGGGCAGGGCTTCACACAGATGTTGCTGCAGGGATCCACGCAAACCTGCTGGCAGGGCTCCACGCACTTGGTGCCTTTCTGTGCACAAACGGGAGGGGGCACGCAGGGCTGTTTGCGCTGCTCGTAGTAAGACATCCTTGTGAAGGTGCTGGTAAAGCTAAAGACAAAGATAAGAAGAGATAGAATCATAGAATCATGGAATCAGAGAATGGTTTGGGTTGGAAGGGACCTTCAAAGATCATCTAGTCCAACCCCGCTGCAGTCAGCAGGGACATCTTTACTAGAGCAGGTTGCTCAGAGCTCCATCCAATCTGACCTTGAATATCTCCAAGGATGAAGCCTCCACTACTTCTCTGGGCAACCTGTTTGAATGATCTACCTTGAGCTAAAATTCACAACATGAGCTCTTAAAACATAGATAGCAGTGAGCTGGTGGACTGAGAAAAGAATTGTTAGAAAAAAATTGCCTGTGTGAATGATTTCTGGATTCAGACATACGCAACTAACGCTGCCAGATTATTCCTTCCTTCCTTGGGAACCTGCAAACATCACTGTCAGGAAGACTAGAGCCATAAACCCTGAATTTTATAGAACTGCACACAGTTAAACTTTGTAGAGGCCATAACGTGAAAATAGCTCATTTCCTTATTTTCTTAATTAAATCAGCAGAGGTTCCATCTTTTGCTTATCAGTTCTTCAGTTCCTCACTCACACCCCAGAGCGCATCTCCCTTTGTGTAGATGTTGAGCTGCTGCTAACGCCTGAGGATAAAGCCCAAAGACCACAAATTCACACTCTATCCCAAATCTTCCAGCTACCTATCGTCATTAGAGTCCTATCAAAATTAATAGGCTCATCCTTTCATAAAAGAAGAGTTGGCCCAGAGGTTGCAGCTCCTGTTTCCAATTCATTTCCTCATCTTGACTTCTCCCAGATGTCTCCTGCAGCTTTGCCCTCAGGTATTCTGCAGCTTCCTTCTTCCAAATAATGCTTCTTCCCACCCAACTCTTTTGAAGTCCCCAAACTTACTCTGCAGCATCCACTAATTTATTTAATTTCCAGGCTTAATGAGGTATGGAAAAAATTAACAAAGATAGAATATGAAGGAGAAGAGGCAGTCAGTTTCTGAAGAGGTGACAGGACATTTGCAAGCTACTTAAGGAAGAACAAACTCTAAATAAGAGTCAAACATCCTCTCCGTCATTCCAGTCCAAATCCTGGAATAGAAACACTAGAAGCAAAGCTCTCCTGTAATCAGTAACACATTTTCTTAACCAGAATAACCAAGTAACAACAACCATCGCATTATTCCCTGATAAATCCAAGACTTACCAGTTCACCAATGCAGATGAGTGAGGGAGAAGCCAAATAAACTGGTGTGAGCATCAAAATGCAAACCTTTTTATATGGGTTGCATGGCGTCATCTCCGGAAACAAGGGAGCCCAGGGGTATGGACACCTGACCACTAACTACCTGAATAGGCTCCACCTAGACATGCTTTACATATTTGTTTACATCCTAATTTTTGATGGAAACCCTCTTCCAGGAAAAGCATGTGAGCTTGAGCAAATTCCGCTTCCACCTAATACCAGAGTCAGGTGGTTCCCAACAGGAATGACACAGTAATTAAAAATATCAAGCATCAGATTAATTGCTCTTCAAAAAAAGATTTAATACGACGCTTGGATATTTTCATCTCCTTATTTCCATAAACATCTGAATGATACCTTGGGTGGTTTTTCTTTTTCAATGCAGTGAGAAAGGATTGCTATTATTAGGGAAAACGAGCAATTGATCTCATTTACGATGAGAAATAGCTTGTCCTCATTCTCATGGTAAGAAACAACTAATCCTACAGCGCTTCCACAAACTGTTTCTCTAATATATTTTAACCATTCAATACACCCAACCCATTCCTCTTCACCTTCTATCAACAATGTTCATGCTTGACAATGCCAATGGGGACACAACTCCAAGTTACCTTGAGGATTTCTTCACGCCATTCAGGGGAAAGTAAAGGGACATTGATTTTAAAGGTATTTTTCACTGCCAGAGCAGTGTAAAAATCTTTAGTTTCCATGGAATTTAGGCCCAGGACTCCATATTAGCATATTGAAGCCTTTCGTTGATCATGAGATCTCAATTAGCTCCACAGTATGGAAAATCTTTATTTCTCTGAGATATTCCAATCACGGATGTGGAATGTGATCATCAGACTACATTTAGGTGACCAAATTCCTCAATGAGATCACTTACACAAATGCTAAATGGGCAAAAAAAAAAAAACCAACAAAACCCAATCCCCAAAAACCAACCAACTCATTGAGCACAAGCAGTGCATCCTGTTTACACTGGAAACCAGGAGTCCCACTGGAGAGTTGCTGGTATTGGCACTGGTTCCTTTCTAGTGTTTGCATGGGGAAACTGGGATTCCTGTCCTAAACCCATGTGAGTGGATGGATTTGCATTGCTCTTGACATCCTCCTAGAAGCACCTCATGGTTCATTTAGTCTTTCTGCTTCTCTTCCTTTGCTGGAGAGACTCACTTGTCCCCTCAAGACCCATACTGCTGCACTGGTGGCTTTTATAGATGATAGGAAGAAATTCAATAGGGACTTGTACAGTGTGGTTTGCTTGTCTTAGACATCTGCGTCAGGGTGAGGAGAAACTCCCATGTCTGCATCAAATAGACCTTGCAGATTGTAAAATGAACAGAGAGCAACAAGCTCAGATTTAGGCGTCTAATATTTTGAGAGATTGATCTCTCCCCATCTTCTCCTCCTAGACCTAACCCTGCTGGGTGATGCTCAGCAAGCAATTATCCTCCAGTATTTTTAGATGCCCTCATAGCAACAGGCTCCAACACTTATCTTGTTGAGGAGTTTCTCATAATCCGGTTTGTACAGTTCTTCACGCTTCCCTAGAGCTCCAGGCTCACCTCGGAAACCAATGTTGAGGACCGGTCCTACGTCTCCATTTCTATAGTGGGTTATGGTATTACCCTGTTGTTATATTTGATTAGCAAGAAATGGTAATGACTTCTAAGAGAAATAGACATTTTAGGAGATATAAATTGATCTGCCTTTGTCATATGTGGGAACATCTGAGGGCTGGATTATTATTCTTAATTGACACTTATTTGTGGATCTCTACTATATTTATGAGCAATTCAGTCATTTGACTGGTCACATTAACGTCCGTGAGTCAGGACCCCACAGCAACATCCTTTCGTGGCCACCCTGCTTTGGCAAAAAAAACTGAAAAGAAGTGATTTCCGAAATCTGACACTTCTGGAATCTTATTTAATTAACATGTGTTAAGGTCTCCTGCAGAACCAGAGGCTGATGTGATGGGTAGTGCTTCGATAAAAAGAGCAGGACAGTGAAAAGCTGAATCAGAAGAGATTCCTGGAGCCCAGGAGATTATAAACTCCCCTACCCAGAGGTTTATCTAGTGCTGCAGAAGAGAAGTCTCCTTAGCACCTGGTGCTCAGGAGAATATTTCCTAAAAAGTCAATAAAAAAGAATATGGGCACACTTTTTGGTTTCAAATAATCCAAGATTTCATGTTTCACCACCAAAAGACCTACCAAAGATGGAGGGACATCAAGGTTGGGGCCATTTGCTTACAGCTTGAAAATTTGCCTGCAGACCTGAGACACCGCATGGTCACAGAGTCATGATTGTTCACGTGAATATAGAACTTCAGGATGTGCAGATGACATGATTTTTTGATGGAAACATCTCAAATTGAGTTTTTTCCCTGTACAGATGTTTGAATACGCACCATTGTGGGCTGTTCAACTGAATTTCTGCTAGAAAAACTGGTTATTTCATAAACTGATTAACACTTTGCTTTAAAAATACGACACTTCTGAATTTCTTTACGTTCTTTGCTTTACCTAAAAGCTTCCTAAGTGAGATTTTTTTTCCTCTGTGGCATCCTGCACTCATTGGCATCAGGGATTTTGTTTTCCTTATGTGTAGCATCCCATATAGTACATGACCCACGTTTTGGTGAGCAAAGCATTTTCACAGAGATCAAGGATTCTCCTCATATTCTCAGCATGGTCCTCCGAGCCCTAATCTCCTGCATTTTGTCACAATTAAATATTAAAGTTGGAGGCTTCATTACACCCAACTTTCCCCTCTCATCATTCCCTACCACAACACTTAGGGAAGGTGTGAAGATGTGATCCAACACCAAGGGTTGCTTCTTGGTGGGGTTTGGTTTGGAGGTTGCTGATCCATCACTTCAGCTTTGGAAATCATCACATAGCTGAGATACCAGGAGGTTGAGTACAGAATGCAATTAGCCTCACATGAAAACAAGTGGCTTGTCTACTCCATGCCCTAAGGACAATTTGATTAAGTAATTAGATCATTACTTCTAGGCTTGAGAGGAACCCCAAGACGGCACTATCTGTCTCTTTTCCTGTTTACTCAGGAAGGTGAGTGCTCAGTGAAGAATGATAAGTGAGCATCTGAATGCAATTAAAGGTGAAAAAGAGGAACTAGCTGTGGTAATTAAATAAAAAACCAACCAACCCTTATCTCTTTTAATTTTTGTCTTCTGATTATTGCAGATAGTTGCTTTGATTTCCCAATATTTTACAAGGGGAATCTAGCTTTCCTTAGGATTTTTTTTATATTAAATAAATAAAACTGTGGCCTGATCTTTGAGGAACACATTTTTAGAGCTCGGAGCACATTGCCTGACAGAACAAGAACTGTGGGTCTCCAATATTTGCTTATGCTGAAGAGCAATTTTGTTCCCTAACTGTTCTAACAGTTTCACAGATGTAGTACAAACATTCAGGTGTTCAGGAAGGAAAGATCTTTGTTTCTCTTCCTACGGCACAATCTTGTGATGTTCACCTAGAAATGAAGAGTCTGCTCTCTGCTAATGGTGTCGGCCTTTTAAAATCTGAATTTCTAAGTTGATATGAAGGATTAAATAGAATGCAAGCATCGTGCCATCAGAAGGATGTTACAGAAATAAGAATTGATGAGAAAAAAATTATCTGAATGCCATTTTCTCCACCTGCAGTTTCTTATTTCCCCAGAAGATCCTGCCATTTGATTTAGGAGCAGGAGTAAAGGAAATGGTTGCTTGCACAGAACCTTTTCATGAGTTTTGAAGGAGTTTTGGAGTCAAAACAGATCTCCACAGAGGTGATTAGGAAGCCTCTAATGATTTGGAATTTCCATTCTGTAGCATTTGTGCTTAGGTCATGCTTAAAGCACTCACCGAAGTCCAGATATTGTGGCAAAAGCCAAGGTCTGCCACGACCTACTGAAAGAGGAAGACACAACCAGAAGAGCTATGAAGGTGGAATGATGAGAGGAGGACACAACAAGAAGAGCTATGAAGGTGAAATGATGAGAAGAGGACACAACAAGAAGAGGTATGAAGGTGGAATAATGAGAGGAGGACACAACCAGAAGGGCTGTGAAGGTGGAACGATTTGTGTGAGGCCGGATCTCCCCAACCCACGTGCACTGCCACATCCGTTGGGTCTGATTTATCATGTCCCACTGTTGGTCAGACTCATCTACTAGAAAAAGTGAGACAGTGATAATTGTAGGTTAGTCAACCAGCCATGTGACCTGGGGCATCTTTAAAGAAGGAGACAGTGGGTGCTTGGAGACGAAGCTGCGCCTACATCTGCTGTTTCAGCAGCTGGGCTGGCTTCCCCCCAACTCTGCTTCTCCATCTCTCCTCCCTTCTGCAGTTGCTGCTAAACCCAATCCCACTCTGCACCATCTCTGCTCTGGAAACCTGCAGAGCACAACCCCTTGGGTGACTTTGAGTCCCCAAGGATGTTCTTTACTCCTGGGTGAGCAATTTTCAAACAAATGTGGTGCTAAGGAGGAAGCATTGGGATCATCTTAGCAGATATTCATGGAGGGTTACCAAAACCATCCAAGAAAAATCATCCACCTCGCTAATACTGACAACATTTCTGCAGAATTCAGTGGTGGGGGAATCTGTGTCATCTCCTTAACTGATGAGACTCACCCAATTGCCACCAGAGACAAGGAAATAGAACTCAGTTGCAAAAAGCTGAGATAGAACCTCTTACACATGGGTGACAAAGTCACGAGGCACAATCTCCCAGACCTGCTCATCTTCCCCTCGTTAGTGGCTCGTTTACCCACTGCTTGTCATGGGACATTTAATTTCAGCCTGCAGGATGCAGACACAGCTGCCCCTGAGCTCCTCCAGCTTTAGAGGAGCACTTCAGCACATGGTTGGGTTTTCAAAGCTTTTACAAAACTATAGGATAGAGGTGCTTCCTCATCCTCTCTCCCAGTAATGATCTGGAATATAGACCTACTGGACCCAGTCCAGAGGCCACAAGGATGATCCAAGGGCTGGAGCAGCTCTGCTATGAGGACAGGCTGAGGGTTGGGGCTGTTCAGCCTGGAGAAGAGAAGGCTCCGGGGAGACCTTCTAGTGGCCTCCCAGTACCTGAAGGGGCTCCAGGAAGGCTGGGGAGGGACTTTGGCCAAGGGCAGGGAGTGACAGAACAAGGAGAAATGGTTATAAACTGGATGAGAGTAGATTGAGATTAGGAAGAAGTTCTTCACTGTGAGGGTGGTGAGACACTGGCCCAGGTTGCCCAGAGAAGCTGTGTCTGCTCCTCCCTGGAAGCGTTCAAGGCCAGGTTGGATGAGGCTTTGAGCAACCTGGTCTAGTGGAAGGTGTCCCTGCTGCTGGCTCATGGAACTAGATGATCTTTAAGGTCCCTTCCAACCCAAACCAGTCTAGGATTCTATGATCCCAGAGAAGGTCCCAGGTCTCCAGCTATTGCCTTAGACCTTCCCATGTTTAGGGCGGGCCCTGCCACTCTACAGAAGAAATGAAAAGGAGAAAGTGTGAGTCTGGGGGAACGCAAAGGTGAAGGAAACACCTGCAGACAGCTGATGTCAAGATCACTTTTTTTTTGTTTTTTAATTGCTTCATACAAGAAAAGGAGAAGATGGCAGGAAAGAACAAACGAGGAAGTTCCTCCATCCATATCAGTGCAAAGAAGAATTGTAGACTCTCTCTCCCGGGCAATATTCCCGGGGGCACAATATCGATTGGTTACAAGTTACAAGGAAAAGTGACGTTCTTGAGGTGAACACAGCAGAAATTATGCAGAACATAAGGAGAACTGCTCGAGGATTGACTCTTCCTGGGACAGGAAGGACACTAGGAAAGCAAAGATGTGAGGAAGACGTTGGTAGGTTCAGGGATCTGCAAACCATTTTCATTCCTTAGATTTTGGAGACATCAAAGAGTCTCTGCAGAATGGGGTGGGGGGGTCCCCTCGCAGCTGCCACCACAGGAGCCCCCACGTGTAGCCCCTCAAGGAGCCACGCATTTACGACAGCAGACATCTGCACAGGAGATGGAGTAGCGCTGGCCACAGGGAGGAGAACATACACCCACGCACTGTGGGGTGGCTTGTGTCACACAGGAGGTGGGACAGGAATCCACACACTTGGTAACAGCCTGAACACCCTCACAGCAGGGATCTACACACGTGGTGGTGCACTTGGTCACTTCTTGACAGCAGGGATCCACGCACTTGGTCACATCTTGGCAACAGGGATCCACACACTTGGTCACATCTTGGCAACAGGGATCCACACACTTGGTCACATCTTGGCAACAGGGATCCACACACGTGGTGGTGCATTTGGTCACATCTTGGCAGCAGGGATCCACACACTTGGTCACTTCTTGGCAGCAGGGATCCACACATGTGGTGGTGCACTTGGTCACATCTTGGCAGCAGGGATCTACGCACGTGGTGGTGCACTTGGTCACTTCCTGACAACACTGATCCACACACGTGGTGGTACATTCACTCACACCTCCACAGCATGGATCTACACATCTGGTCACTTCCTTGCAGCAGGGATCCACACATCTGGTGGTGCACTTGGTCAGTTGCCCACAGCATGGATCCACACATGTAGTGCATCTGGTTACATATCCACAGCATGGATTCACATATCTGATGGCACATTTCCTCACCCCTCCACAGCATGGATCCACATATCTGGTGATCACTTCTCTACAGCATGGATCTACACACCTGGTGATGCACTTGGCCACCTCTCTGCAGCATGGATCCACACACCTGGTGGTGCACTTGGTCACTTGGTCACAGCATGGATCCACACACCTGGTGGTGCACTTGGTCACTTGGTCGCAGCATGGATCCACACACCTGGTGGTGCACTTGGTCACTTGGTCGCAGCATGGATCCACACACCTGGTGGTGCACTTGGTCACTTGGTCGCAGCATGGATCCACACACCTGGTGGTGCACTTGGTCACTTGGTCGCAGCATGGATCCACACACCTGGTGGTGCACTTGGTCACTTGGTCGCAGCATGGATCCACACACCTGGTGGTGCACTTGGTCACTTGGTCGCAGCATGGATCCACACACCTGGTGGTGCACTTGGTCACTTGGTCGCAGCATGGATCCACACACCTGGTGGTGCACTTGGTCACTTGGTCGCAGCATGGATCCACACACCTGGTGATGCACTTGGTCACTTGGTCGCAGCATGGATCCACACACCTGGTGGTGCACTTGGTCACTTGGTCACAGCATGGATCCACACATTTAGTGGTGTATCTGGTGACACCTCCACAGCATGGATCTATGCATCTGGTGGTACATCTGGTCACAGCTCCACAGCATGGATCCACACATTTAGAGGTGTATCTGATGACACCTCCACAGCATGGATCTATGCACCTGGTGGTGCGTTTGATCACTTCTCCACAACATGGATCAAAGCATGTGGTGGCACATCTGGTCACAGGTCCACAGCATGGATCTACACATCTAGTGGTGCACTTTCTCACTTCCTCACAGCATGGATCTACACATCTGGTGGTGGTGCACTTGGTCACTTCTTTGCAGCATGGATCTACACATCTGGTGGTGCACCTGGTCACTTCCTTGCAGCAGGGCTCCACACACTTCGTGGTACACTTGGTCACTTCCTCACAGCATGGGTACATCTGGTCACAGCTCCACAGCATGGATCCACACATTTAGAGGTGTATCTGATGACACCTCCACAGCATGGATCTATGCACCTGGTGGTGCGTTTGATCACTTCTCCACAACATGGATCAAAGCATGTGGTGGCACATCTGGTCACAGGTCCACAGCATGGATCTACACATCTAGTGGTGCACTTTCTCACTTCCTCACAGCATGGATCTACACATCTGGTGGTGGTGCACTTGGTCACTTCTTTGCAGCATGGATCTACACATCTGGTGGTGCACCTGGTCACTTCCTTGCAACAGGGCTCCACACACTTCGTGGTACACTTTCTCACTTCCTCACAACACGGATCCACACATCTGGTGGTGGTACACTTGGTCACTTCCTCACAGCACCGATCTTCACATTTGGTGGAGCACTCGGTCACTTTGCCACAACACGGGTCCGCACACGTGGTGGTACATTGGGTCTCTTCCTGACAGCACTGAGGCACACACGTGGTGAGCCCAAGGTAGCACGGATCCAGCAATCTGGCAATCTGTGTCGCACCAAGGTTACCCAGGTTCACGTAAGTGGTGGTACCTCGAGGGATCCCAGAGCAGCAGCAGGGATCCACACGTGGAGGTAAGCACTGGATGTTACAGACGGTGCCACAGGGATCCAGACATTCTCTCACGGGAAAACTCTTCACCAGGACGGTGGGAGGTGGAAGGCAGAACTGTCTCAGTTGACAATCATTTTGGCCTTGCATCTTTGAGGGAAGGGGAATGTCTGAAAGCAGGAAAGGAATAGGCTTTGTGAAAAATATTCAGCTTTCTCCAGGCTATTTTTTATATTTATATTTTCTATTTTAAATATTTTTTATATTTGTAATAT